>NC_057949.1:2660419-2831564 GCF_018555375.3 Anguilla rostrata
GGAGGATGGGTTTCCCCCTTGAGCCTGGTTCCTTCCAAGGTTTCTTCCCATCTGCCACAGGGAGTTTTTCCTTGCCACTGTTGCCTTAGGCTTGCTCCTGTGGGGGTTTAGGCCAGGGTTGTCTGTAAAGCGTATTGTGACAACTGCTGTAAAATACGCTATACAAATAAAATTTGATTGATTGATTTGAGGTAGATGGTCTTGTGTACAGCCTGTTTAAAATACAGGTGTGTTCGTGGCTTTGGCTGTTTTTGGCTAGGGAGGAAGAGCAAACCCACTTCACCTGCAGTGTATAGTTTCAAAGCCAAAAGGCAAACAAATCAGGTTTGAAAGAGGGTTTTTTCATTTGGAATCGGTTAAACTTATTTTCTTTAAATAATATTTTTTTACTTTTGAACTTTTAAAGCTCCAGAGTCCTCACCATTATTTTTGTAATGGTCAGAAAAATAGACCTACTTTGCCACTGTACCATGGAATGTACCGTACAATAATGTTTGGGACATATTAATGTTATTTAAAAGAAAGTAATCATCTTTTTTACTTTGTTGCATATCCTTTGCATGAAATAACTGCTTGACCTTTGTGATCCATAGACATCACCAGGTGAGTATTTTCTCTGGTGATGTTCCATTGCAGCCCACTTCTGCTCCTGCTCGTTTCGGTGGCTAGCTGTCTTTAGTTTTCTCTTCAGCATATGAAACGCATGTTCAGTTGGATTCAGAGCGGGTGAATGACTTAGCCAGTCAAGAATTTTTACAGTTTTTGGCCTTAAAAAACTCCTTTGTTGCTTTAGCAGTATGTTTGGGATCACTGTCATGCTGTAGGATGAAGCACAGTCAAATGAGTTTGGAAGCATTTGCTTGAACTTCAGCAGATAAGATGTTTCTGTAAACCTCTGTAAATTCTTTCAGCTGCTGCTATCGGCAGTTACATCAGCATTGAAGACAACTTGGGATCTTGGGCAGTTCCTTTTGGCCTCCACACTTTGATCTTGCCATCACTCTGATGCAAGTAAATCCTAGTCTCATCTGTCAAGATGTCACAAGACAGAACTCTGCAGCCTTTTTAGGTACTTTTTTTAGCAAACTGTAAACTGGCCTTCCTGTTTTTGAGGCTAACTAGTGGTTTTCATCTTGCAGTGTAACCTCCGTAGTTCTGTTTGTGAAGTCTTCTGCGGACAGCAGGGCCTGCCTCCTGATGAGGGTTTTTGATCTTTTGATCTGCCAGACAGGTGTTTGAGGGTTTTTGCTTCATTATGATGAGCATTCTTTGTCATTAACGGTAAAGGCTTGGCTTACCAGGCCCTTTGTAATTACTGAGCTCACCAGTGCTGCCTTTCTTCTTAACGATGTTCCACACAGTTGATTGTGGTAAGCCTAAGGTTTGGCCTGTGTCTCTGATTGTTTTTTTCTTATTTCTCAGCGTAATTGCTTCCTTAGCACAACTCTGATCCTGATGTTGACAAACTCCAATAACAGACTCCAAAGGCAACCCAAAAAAAGAAGAGAATCAAGAATAGACACTGAAAGCCCTCTTATAACCACACAAAGGAAACAGTTGAACACACCGGACGAATAAGAAACACCCGTTTCTACATGGTAGAACCTGATTGTATAAAAACACCCTTTTAAAATCTGCACTTTAACCACATGTGAAGGGTTGGCTTACTTAAATCTAAAATTGCGGAGTACTGAGCCATATCAAGAAAAAAGAAAGTCTTTGTCCCGAACATTGTGGAGGTCACGGCGTGTGTTGGTGTAGGACGTGTGTGTGAATACGGTATTCCAAGTTAAACTATGGGGTTGTTCCCTACACTTGGAATGGTACTTCTCTCTAGGGTTTTCGACACACTTGTTCCTGGTTATGGTTATACACTTTGTTGTACGTCGCTCTGGATAAGAGCGTCTGCCAAACGCCTGTAATGTAAGGTAATGTAATGTATGAGTCTTACCCTGCTGCTGTGTCCCTGGGTGCATTATAACTCTCTTATCTCCAGATCTCCCGGTCACTGAGATTGAGAAAGTGGAGCCAGAGGACGGGATCAGCAGCCAGAAGGTGCGAAACATCCCCATTAGGCCTCCTGGTTTGAGGTGTAACGCCGACACACTTCTGTATGTCACTGTGAGGTCCTGGAGAAGCATCCCAAACCTCTCTTTCACTTGCAAAGCATTCTGAGATTGATTGGAACGGACTAATGTGCTTCTAAGTTGTCTTATATCACATTAAATTATATATAATAGGACCGTAGATGGGGGAATTCACGTAATTTTTATTTGTGCCTGGGTGAAGATGGTTTGATTTAATTGCACAGTAAAATCTATATCTTTCACCGGTGCAGTAAAAACGAGCTAGCCATTAGTCTCTCTTTATACATTTTTTGTTCTGGTCTCTGTGATTCATCCTTCTCGGCCAAGCATTCAGTTTGGCAGAGTGTGTTTCTCTTTTCCCTCAGAAATTACTTTCATAATGGTTTCTCACTCAGTGCTTTTAAATATACTAATAAAAATGAAGTTTGTATCTGAGGAATTAAGTCTGGCTTTGCTGGCTAATTAAGTAGCACATTAGCCAGGCTGTTTCAGAGGTGGGTGCATCTTGGTTCCCATCAGAACAGCAACTTCTCCGTAATGGAAGGAATGCTAGAAAAAGTACAGTGTTCATTTAGAAGGGGCTCTGGCTGGGGTCATATAGCTTACATAATGAAAATTCATTTAGAATAACTTTATAGCTAGTATAATAAGCTGTATACTAACTTTCTGTAAAAGTTGTTTGTGTTTAGATGTTATCTCTCTCTCTCTCTCTATAGGTTCCCAAACGGATTGAGGTTCACTCAATCCATACTTACGTTGCACTGTATAAGTTTCTGCCACAGGAGCAGAATGACCTGGAACTACAGTGAGTGAAGCCAAAGCTGTGTGTGTGTGTGTGTGTGTGTGTGTGTGCATGTGCGCGCGGGCGTGTGTGCTTGTGCATGTGCGTGCATGTGTGCATTCGTGTGCGTGTGCGTGTGCGTGTGTGTGAGTGCCGAAGCATGAGTATGAGTATGACATCAGTTATACTGATAAGAACGCCAGCATTTTTCCTTCAAGGTTAGCATGAGGTCCCCACAAAGCCTGTGAACAAATGTGTGTTTTGCCCAGGTCTTACGCGGATATAGCCTGGCTATATTCTAGCTGGCTAGAAAACTTTCACATCTCACCCAAATCTAACTAGGCTAGATTTGGTTGAGATGTGAAAGTTTTCTAGCCAGCTTGGAAAAAGCTGAATTAGAGCTAAATTGAGCTTTTCCGTTGTCAGATCATCTCTCAGCACAGATTCCCACCCCTCTAGATATCTGGATTCTGTTTATATTCAGGATTGTGCTCACTGGGAAGTGTAATTAATGGACTTTGACAGAACTCTTTAGCGTTCGCATTGAAATCACATTCATTGTTCTTCATGTCCTCAAGAGGATAAACACATCAGCCACAGCGCGGTCTCAGAGGCTGAAGAGCATAATTAATCAATTACATTAATCAGAAATGATTTTATTTCTATGTTTTTCCTCCTTCATCCTATTATACCCACAATTCCGGGGCGGATACGTTTTAACTTGTGAAATTATGTTCTGCCATGCCTGCATTAATTATGTCATTAATATCCTCTCTCTCTCTCTCTCTCTCTCTCTCTCTCTGTCCTTTCTTCTCTCCTTGGATTTAGACCAGGGGACCGTGTGCAGGTCACAGATGACTCAAATGAAGAGTGGTGGAAGGTGAGCATGTGACGATTGTGTGCACGTGCACGTGTTTGCGTGAGCATATTTATGCGCGTGGATCTTACAGCGCCTGTCCTACTTACCATCGAACCCATTAAAAAACAGGCCCCGCAGAAATAGAATTCAATTTTCGGCGGAAGGCATTTAAACGTGAAACGTGAAAAAATAATGGATTTTAAAATGCTTTGACCTGGAGTGACCTGTATTGGATTTCTAATGAGCATTAGTCACTCTGCTTTCCTTTGGAAATCATTTTGAACATCCGGCTGAAGGAAATCAGAGGGGGTGAATCTCCCTTCACACATGAGCACACAACACAAAAACAGAACTCACAGGCACACAACACAAAAACACAACACGTGGCACACAACACAAAAATGCAACACGCGGACACACAACACAAGGACTGCCGGACCCTCATAGTAATATATCACCTTGCTGCTCATTACCTTACAGTACAATGAGCATGACCAGGCTGCTCATAACCTTACAGTACTATGAGCCTGACCAGGCTGCTCATAACCTTACAGTACTATGAGCCTGACCAGGCTGCTCATAACCTTACAGTACTATGAGCCTGACCAGGCTGCTCATAACCTTACAGTGCTATGAGCCTGACCAGGCTGCTCATTACCTTACAGTACTATGAGCCTGACTAGGCTGCTCATAAACTTACAGTACTATGAGCCTGACCAGAATGCTCATAAACTTACAGCACTATGAGCATGACCAGGCTACTTGTAACCTTACAGTACTATGTGCCTGACCAGGCTGCTCATAACCTTATAGTACTATGAGCCTGACCAGGCTGCTCATAACCTTAAAGTACTATTAGTCTGACCAAGCAGTATACTCAAGTAGGCAGTATACTCCGAATGATGTACAAAACGTTTCAAAAATCATCGACAGACACGTCCACGAGCACTGTAGTCAGTATATTCAAAACAAACAGCATGTACTTTGTTACATGTCACTCCGAGCCACTTACTTCCTAGTATTATAACATCAATTTCTGCACCAACAGTGACCTAGTTTCATAAATATTACCAAAACCATATGTTGAAAATCTATTTTGTTTGTCTCTTGTTTGAAAAAGGTTGTTTCAAACAAAAAGTCGGATTTCGTTTTGAGTATACTGGCGCCTTTCTATAATCTTGACCAGGCTGCTCATAACCTCACAGTGTTATGAGACTGAACCAGTTAGCACCCTACTGTGAGGTACGACCACCCAAATTCTAGGGAATTGCTTTGCAAGTTATCCAATGGTCTGTTGCATTTTCTGACAAATCATAATCTCATATGGGTGGAGCTCCAGTTAGAGGTGGCAATTCAAGGATCTCCATCACAGACCTATTATGTAACGTTGGCTAAAGTTTTGAGGTTGCAGGAAAACCAATCAGACAGCGGAAATATTCTCTCTTTGCCCTTCACAACTGTGCATCATATCACCATGGAAACCAGGTCTTATCTTAATTGCTGTTTTTGGCCGCAGGGGAAGTGCGGAGATAAGGTGGGGTTTTTCCCCGCAAACTTTGTGCAGAGAGTGCGCCCCGGGGAGAGGGTGTGGCGGGTCACCCAGGGTAGCCAAGGAAACCGAGAGACAGGTCACATGGCCGTGAAAGAGTCTCAGGTGAGCCAGTGCCCATAGTATGGTTCCTCTGGGTATGTGACTCATTCTGTCTCTGCCTCTGACTCCTCTTCTTCTCCTCCCTCAGTCTCCCCATGTTCTTCTTCCTTTATCTGTTCTCTTCTGTCTTTTTCTTAGAATCACTGACTCTGTCTCTCCTCCTTTCTCCTCTGTCTCCCTGTCTGCTCTTTCTCTGCTTTATCAGGAAGTTTGGAAGTATTATTTTTATTTCAAAGAACTCTTTGCAAATTCAGTATCTCTCTTCCACCCTCTCTCTGCTTTCTCTTTCTCTCTCTCTCTCAGATCTGTGTGGGTAAGAGTGAGGACAGTAATGGCTGTATGAAGCTGAGCAGTGGGAAGAAGAGAGGTCTGGTCCCCTGTGACTCCCTGGAGGAGATATGAGCTTCTTATGACCCCCTTTTCACCTCCCCCCTCACCCCCTCACCCCCTGCCCCCTATTCCCTGCCCCACCCCCAGGAGGGGCGTTGTCCCACCATGCCCCAAGAAGAAGAGGCTGAGCACGGATGGAGCAGCTCAAACCCCAAACTTTTATCCCTGACCTTAAGCCCCTCCCATAATCACAGAAGGGTTGGCCAGCTACGCTTCCTCACAAATCGCTCGACCCCAGATTCACCTCTGATTTTTGGCCCAGGGCTGCTGGATCACATGACACTCTCCCCCAATGGGACAGACGCTCAGGCGGACCTCTCACCCTGCTTCCCCAATCCTGGACCTGAAGGAGGGGACATTCACAGTTTTGTTTTGCTCTGCCTACATGTGTGGGCGGGGCCTAGCCAGGTAGGGGCTGGAGGACAGGGGAAGAGAGGACAGAACGGAGGAGGGAGGGAGCATGTGTGTGTGTGTGCGTGTGTGTGGGTGTTGTGTCATGTCTTGCCCCACTCTGCTGCACTCTGGGTCCCTGTATTAGGATTAAGTTCATCTTCATTCAGCCCTGTGGTTCTTCAGTCAGACCCCCATTCCGGCTCTGTTTCCTCATGCCCTGTAAGGTTCAAACCTGGAGAGTATGCCAAACCCTGCCCGTCAATATTCAGCACACCGTGCAGCCAGACACGAGGACCACACATGATCATGGGGTCCACCCGCAATGCTCACTCCTCTATTCAACAATCTAACTGCAATGAGCCTTTTCTGTGAGTAACAGGCCTTGGGTTTAATTTCTTTTCTTTTTACACAATGTCAGGAGATCAGCAGTTGGTGAAATCAATGAAACTTGTTGCAGTAATTTACTAAAGTGCACTGCAGCTAAGCTGAACAGAAGCCATACTCAGTTCCTGAGAACATGAGGCATGCAGGTCAGGGATGATACGAGATAGATGAAAATATCCTGGTCTCAATCAAACACAGATCAATATGTGAATATGTGAATATAGCAGTGACCTCCGGAACAACTTTGAATTTTCCTCGGGGATTGAACGGACACGGGGTCTGATCGTCGATATTCCTGCCCGACGGAACTTCAGGGCTGGAGTGGAAACGATGGAGGAACATGCCCAGGTGCCCGTACGGCAGGTGGGGGGCCCGGTTTCTGGGGCCCGGTTGCCGGGGCCCGGTTGCTAGGTTTTTGAGAAAGGGAGGGGCAGTGTGGGGCGGGGCAGTGTTTTAAATAGACTGCTTCTGTCATGATCAGTAAAGGGGTCCTCGTGGGGGAAGGGGGGGTGGGTGTGAGGAGAAGGTGTCTGTAGGTGCAGGATTTGAGAGAGGGGAGGGAGGGAGGGAGGTGGGCGTGTGCTTCACAACAGGGTGGAGTCACCTGACAGAGACTTAAGGACTCCAGTGCTCTGGAGGCTGGTTGGGCGTAGTAGTCACAGCACTTATTAGTCATTCCGGGTTTTGGCAAGTGGTAAGCAGACAGGGGGTCCCTAAGTCCTGCTCATGGTGCTAAAATCCATTCTCTCTGCTTTGGAATGGCAGTTATATTAGACCAGAGTCTGCAACCTGGGTACTGGAGAACCACAGGGTCTGCTGGTTTCCACTTTTACTCAGGACATACTGATAAATGAAAGCAGCTGGTTGTACTCTAAACTCACCTCACCTGGTTCTTGGGTCTTAACTGGCTGACAGACAGACAGAGAGATACAGAGAAAAAGATAGACAGAGAGAGATTCAGAGACACAGAGAAAGATGCAGAGACATAGAGAAATAGAGAGATAAAGAAATATAAAGACAGAGAGATACAGGGAAGATGGAGAGAGCTCTTGGATGAGACTGAAACAGTGAATAGACCACCCTCCCCCGGTCTGTCCCTTCCCAGGGAGCACTGCTTGGGCCGTCCTTCCGGATGCTTCCTTACGAGGGCAGAGCTCCCCCTGTCAGCGTCCGTGTCCGAGTCCTCTCTTTTCACCGTTCTCACTCCGGGACACACACGGCCCCGCATCACCGGTTTCATTTTTACAGCGAGATTTGAAAATGGACGGATCAAAATCGAGTCTGTATCTTAAGCCCCCGCACTGCTGGAGAGGCAGGGTAAGGGGCAGGAGAAATGGATGCCCGCTGTCCCGGTTTCCCTGTCTCGCAAATCTCAACTCCACCGATACACTAGGTTCTACCGCTGAAGAACCGACTGAAAAACCGAACAGCCGGATAACTCTTCTGATAATCTACCGAGTGTGTGCTGTTATGCTGTGTAATTCCTGCAATAAATGACCACCCCCCACCCCACCCACTCCCCCCCTCACCTCATCGGCAGTGCATGTGCATTGTGTCCCCATAGTTGAGCTAGGCATTGTGGGTAGCCCTGATGCTCAAAGTCTTGTGACTCTTACTTGTCTGTTTCAGTGATATTTGTGTTCAACCCAAGATGTGAAAACAGGCGGGAAAATGTTAGAGAAGGGGTTGTGCAGGGGGGTATCCTCTCTTGCGAGCCAAAATGTGAAAATTTTAAAAACCCAAACCTTCTTCTGGGTGAATAATTTGTTGCTGGATAGCTGTCCATCTAAATGTCTGTTGGAAATAGAACATTATTTATTTTATTTTTTCATTGTTCATATGCTGGAACAGCAATAACAGCCTATGTGTAGCACCTTCTATGGCAGTGTTTCTCCACCCGGTCCCAGGGGTCCCGCTACGTATGCTGGTTTTTTTGTCAAAGCCTATCTACTGATCAATACGTATGTTTAAGTTATTCCATAATTGTGTGCTGTAAGTAAACTCCTTTCATTTTACGCATTTGGTTTCAGGTTTTCCACACTCTCTGCCAACAGGACCCAGCTAATTTCACCTGTCAATTTGTCACTGAATCAATTCAAAATGGAAGCTCTTTCAATTGGAATTATCTGCCATATAGCACATACATCACTGTAAATTGAAGCACAAGTTGGTCTGACCGGTTGAAATTCCTGGGATGTGAATATGGGACATTTAGTTTTTACTGCATACATAGCTATTTCTAGTGTAATGTGGCTTTTAAGAGGATAAATCATCTTTGAGTAGATGTAAAAAGTCTCATTAAGTACAGTTAGCTGCTCATTACAGTACTGAGCTCGTTACTATGGTTGGAACAAAAATTAGCATGCACAGTGGTCACCCAGGACCAGGGCTGAGAAACACTGTTCTATAGACCATGAATTTGCAACATAATGTAATGTACATAGTGGATAAATCTCATGCATCTGTTATTTTCTGTGTGGCTTGCAGACTGTGTGCACAGGCAGACTTCTGCTGGCTCGAATAAACCTTGGGAAACCCCGCTGTGTCTCACAAACTGCCACCATCTCCATTTCCCTTCGCCTGTTACACTTTATATAACCGTTATTTAACCAGGCTGCTCGACTGTGAACTCAATGTTTTCACAGTGATGAACCGGGGAATCAAAGCGGGTTGGGAACGCGAGGGATTGGGTTAGCCAATCAACTGTAGAGAAACTGCTTTCTCTGTTGCCAGGAGCCAATCAGCCAGAAAAAAGTCAGCCAGGAAACACTCTCATTCACACACTTTGCTTGCCTCTCACCCAGAGACCAGAAGAACAGCATCATTGTTAGGGGCCATTTAGCACACAGAGCTTTTAAGAGGAATTCATTCTGAACAACGTCCCCAAGGGAGCAGACTGTCCGTCTGCCACACCTCGGACAGCTAATGCCACCCCTCAGCTACTACCCAGAACGCAACACAAGGCTGCCGGGCTGGGTTTGCCCTTTGTCTGCGCCCCATTTTACCCAGCAGGCCGAGCGAGGTGTGGCCACTGGCAGAGCAAGTAAAGAATATACTATGAACAGTAAAGAAAAGAACCCAAATCTGTCAGAAAGCATCGTCTTGTTTGTCTTCTCACGCGGACCAGAGGGCGTGAGAAGTGCCGAGCTCGGCGTAAAGCTTCTCGGAGCTGTGACTCAGCAGAGGGGGAGCGTGGCGTCTGAGCGCTGAGGGACGCCCGCGAGCTTCAGTGAGCGCTCTCGTCAAAACCGCAAAAAAAAAAAACCGCCAAGTCCCTCAGAGCGCCGTCGCCGTGCCGACTCACCAACCCGAACGAATTCGGCCACGTCGCCCCCTGATGAGTACGCTTACTCTGATCTTTTCAGTAATGGAGCGCGACCGAAGTGTGACACGCGAGCCCAGACTATAAAATGGTGGGTTTTTTTTGTTTCGTTTTTTTTTTTTGCCGTTAGCAGCGTTCCGATTGGCCACAGCTGTGTCCTCAGATCATGAGTCAGCAGTGGCCCCCTCAGCCTGGATGCGTTCCCATTCACCAGCTAGGAATGCGGTTGAAAAACCACAAGAAAAGGAAAAGCTAAAAGAGATCAAGTGATTATGCAACAGTTACACTTCATTTGCATATTCTTCTCAAGGGTGCTTTTTAATGCTGTACACGAATACTAATGAGCTTATTCTGGATAGCGGCGAGGAAGTCGCGCATAATTGGTAATCAGATGCAGCTCCACAATGTCTTATTTATAACAGGTACTCTGCTCCTACATGGCATTAAACTGAGCATGTGCGGCCCAGTTCTCCCTCTTATTTTGCCATTTTCTCGCTGTAGCCCTATAAAGCAATGAAAATAATGCTTGTGCGGTACTGTTTATGTATGGGGATCTGTGCGCCCATTTCCCATTGCAGACAGACTTGTTTTCTGTTGAGCTGGCGGTGGGTCTAGACCAGTGGTGTCAACTCGTTGATGGGGCGTGGTATGCAGGTTATTCCAGCCTCAATCTTGATAATAATATAAATATGCTGATTGAGCAGGTTGCACATGGACCGATATGACCGCTTTGTAATAAAATTTCTTATATCGTCTTCAATGATTAACGCATTGGTGAATGGTATGACCATGCAGCATTAATTGTGAATGAACTGCCGCCTCATGCACAGTTTGACACCACTGCAGGATCAGCGACCGACCCACACTAAGAGTCCACGCGAGGACGGTCCGGCGCCGAGCCTGCAGTGCCACACGGCAGCGCGACCGCAGTGGCGTCTGTGGCGTTTGCAGACGACTCACGAGGGTCTGCTAGCAGCGCTGTACACGCAAAACCAGGGCGCACATTACATTCAGGCATTAGCAGCGCTCTTATCCAGAGCGACTTACACACTTTACATAGCATTTTTACATTGTATCCATTTATACAGCTGGATATATACTGAAGCAATTTCGGTTAAGTACCTTGCTCAGGTCAACGGCAGTGTCTCCGATCAAACCTACGACCTTTCGGTTACAAGCCCAGTTCCTTACCCACTGTGCTACACTCCGCACAACTTCCTGTTCCTGGAGAGACGGTGTGTGTTCTGACTAGTTATGCTCACATTCTGTGAAATGGCTGTATACACCTGAGCAGATTATATCAAATGGTAAATGGTAAATGGACTGCATTTATATAGCGCTTACAGCGCTTACAATGATCCCTCATGCCAGAGCAGTTAGGTTAGGTGTCTGCTCAGGACACTCATGCCAGGTGGGTTTGAACGCAACCTCGACTGCAGACATGGTCTTACCTCCTGAGCTATGTCACTGGACACACCTCATATATTGGAGCACAGAGCTCCTATATGAGAGCACAGAGTGCCTATGTCACAGCCCAGAATGCACCTATATCACAGCACAGAGCACCTATATGAGAGCACAGGGTGCCTATAGCACAGCACAGAATGCACCTATATCAGAGCACAGAGCTCCTATATCACAGCACAGAGCACCTATATGAGAGCATAGGGTGCCTGTAGCACAGCACAGTGTATCTATATCAGAGCACAGAGCTCCTATATCACAGCACGGAATGCACCTATATCAGAGCACAGAGCTCCTATATCACAGCACAGAGCACCTATATGAGAGCACAGGGTGCCTGCAGCACAGCACAGTGCACCTATATCAGAGCACAGAGCTCCTATATGAGAGCACAGGGTGCCTGTAGAACAGCACAGTGCACCAATATCAGAGCACAGGGTGCCTATAGCACAGCCCAGAACGCACTTATATCAGAGCACAGTAAAATATTTTTGCCGATGTTCATTCTGCTCATGATGTCATCAAAATTTCCAATCGATTGGGCCAATTAAATAATTAAGTAGCTGTAGTTGGTGTGAAATCCTAAAACAGATGGTCCCTGGTTGTGCCTCCAAAAAGGGCGAAGGTCTCGTCATGTTTAACACGGTCACCATTTTGTATAATTAGTCCCTCGTGGCCAAAGGAACTGTGCTTCTTATGAATCCCACAGGCCACACCCACCCTTCAGAAGCATCCAGGAAACAACACACTGGCCAGGATTCAATTAACATTCATCCTTAACTTTGACTGTCAATCAAAGGTAAACGCTGCCTTTTTCAGTGCAAGCAGGTAATCATAGGGTTTGGTGCGTCGCCAAACTCTGTCGATGAAGAAAAATATAACTGGGAGCCAAAGTTAAGGACAAATATTGATTGAATCATTATCTCTGTCTCAGCTCTTTAAACCTTCCACAAACTACTGATGCAGTGCCAGTGGTCAAGAAGGCAAATTAGTGCTGGTGATTTTCCAAATGCAGCTAACTGGCATCCGCTCAAACGGATTTACAGATGAATGAAAGCGTCATTTAAAACATGAGATCAACCACCTGCTCTTGTTCATACTGAGTGTCCTTCTGTTAGCCCGATAGAACAGCTCGCATTTCGCTACTCTTTGCTTTTGAGTAATGAACAGTGGCAGCTGTCAGTTCCGTTTCTTCCACAGAGGCCTCTTGCTTAGAGGGTCTTCGGCAATGGCCAACAAGGATTTTAACCCTCTTTAGGAGAATAGGTCTTTAGGAATGTTTTTTTTTTTCTTCCAAAATTTTAAGTCAGTGTGCTCTGGAACTCCATTGCTTTCAATTACTAGCAGTGATTACATCATCTGTTAAGGGCATTCTAATCACATGTTCATGATCTCACACCTTGAAGGGTTAAACTGTGGAATCTGGGGACAACACTATGGCTCACACCCATTTTCGAGTGACTGGGCGGAATGCACTTGGTGCATTTTCTGAGATAGTTCTCCTATTACCTGTAGTTTTTAAATGCGTAGATATTTTTCAGGATCGCACATTAATTCATTTTTATCCTTCTTCTGAATAAAGGGATAAGATCATTCAAGGAAGCGGATGCCTCCAGACACACCTGCAGTGGAGTGCTTTCTGCTGAATAAAACATGAGGGAAACGGGCCATTCAAGTCCATCTGGCCTGGTCATATATCTCCAGACTAGAGCTGGAGTGTAGAATCTAAACCCAAAAAGAGCCGGTGTGGGTGCAGGTTTTTGTTTTAGCCCAGCACTGCGATACCTGATTAAACTAATTAACTCATCGTTGTGTTTAATAAAGACCTTGATAAGTAGAATCAGGTGTCTTGGTGCTAAAGGGCTAAAACAAAAACCTGCACCCACAACGGCCCCTTTTTCAGTTTACATTCTACACTCCAGCTCTAGTCTGGAGATATATGACCAGGCCAGATGGACTTGAATGGCCCGTTTTTCTTACATTTTATTCTGCACCCGTACCGGCCCTTTTTGGATAAGTTTGAACACCCCTGGGGGGTATTTCACAAAGCAGGATTACTGAGTTTCCTGGATAACTGTGTTGTGTCAAACCCGAAACAGCTCTTTTTCATTTCACTTTTTAAAAGCTGTTTTATCCACGTCTTGATAGACATTGATTGAAAGAAGGAATATTAGTGGATTTCAAATCTGATTCTATACATCAGATAAGACACCGGGTTAGTAAAAGTGTGACAGCTCATCATCCATCAAAAAACAATGGGAGAATAATTTAAACAGTGCAGACTGATTACATACACTCAGCTCTCAGAGCAATATGAAAAATTTCTCAGTGCTTTGGTCAAGAGTTTGCCCAAGATGACCAGAAAACACAAAATGGCCACTGTTTCTTAAATGAGGGTGGTATTGTGGGCAGCGCTGTCGCCTCACAGTGAGAAGGTTGTGGGAGTTTGCATGTTCTCCCCGTGTGCATGTGGGGTTCCTCCTGGGGCTCCGGTTTTCTCCCACAGTCCTAAGACATGCAGGCTAGGTTAATTGGAGGGTCTAAATTGCCTATAGGGAGGAGTATAAGAGTGAGTGGTGTTCATGCCCTGCGATGGATGACCTGTGCAGAGTGTATTTCTGCTTTTCAACCAATGCATGCTGGGATAGGCCCCAGCCCCCCTGCAATTCTGACCAGGAGTAAGTGCTTTAGAAAATGGATGGATGGATGGATGTTCCCTAAATGTCCACTAAGACTTACTGCAACCAGTAAGCACTTCCCTGTTCCTGCCGCAGGATCAGCTGGGGTTTGCTTTTGCCTTGAAATCAGAAGCCGATTCAGACCCAGGAAACCAGGTGAAGTGAGTTAAATGTGTACGTAATGGATTTAATTGATCAATTAAGTGCTTAGTGACAGTGAAAACCAAAAGGCTATTTGGCTCTCCAGGACCGCAGTTGCAGACTAAGTCTGCAGTTCCTGAATCCACCCCAACGATCTCATAAAATCAGCTGAAAATGAAAATCTATGGACATAGGGCTAAATTTCAGTATTGTTTCAGAGCCTCTTCAGTGAATCTCATGCATGCAGCAGGCTAAAGTCTACATAATATCCATCAAATGCTCCAATCATTTCAGAGAAATGTTTCTGTGCACACAAAACAATGACAAAGACTCCAAAATGACTGGAACCTTTGATAAAGATTAACAAAAATAGCTACAATGCAGTGAAAAAGTATTTTCCCCCTTCCGGATTTCATCTATTATTGCATATTTGTCACACTGAATCGTTTCATTTCTTTAGAGAAAATGTAATATTAGACTAAGTGAAACTGAGTAAACACAAAAAACATCTTTAAAAGTATTATATCATTTACTTCATAAAAAAAAGTAATCAGACACCCATATCACCCATGTGAAAATGTAATTGCACACTTAGTTACTCAATCAACCAATTGCATGAAATTGTATTGATAATTAGATTCAGCAGATTGAACACAGCCAGGCTTCGTTGCATCCAGTCCTAAATCTAAACCTCACCCATATTGAAGTACTCGCCATCAGAGTGAAGTAGTCACCACAAAATTTCTACCAGCACACTATGCCAGGATCAAAGGAATTTCCAGAAGAGATGAGAAAAACAAGTTGTTGAAATGTATCAGTCTGGAAAGGGTTACAAAGCCATTTCTATGACCATGGGACTCCACCAAAACACAGCGAGAGCCATTATCTCCAAATGGAAAACACCTAGAACAGTTGTGAATCTTCCCAGGAGTGATTAGCCTGCCAAAACTTTCTCCAGGGGCGCAGTGACAACTCATCCAGAAAGTCACAAAAGATCCCAGAAGAGCATTAAAACCACTACAGGCTTCTGTAGCCTCGGCTAAGGGCAGCGTTCATGAATACACAATAAGAAAGAGACTGGGGGAAAAAAATGGGTTTCATGAGAGAGTAGCAAGGTGGAAACCACTGTTAGCTGCGGGGCCATATTGGTGCAGATCCATCTCGCAGAGTTGCTGGCTTATTTGGGATTACGGGGTTAACAAACTACCTTATGCTTTAAACGTCTTGCTTTTGAGCCCCGGCCTTTTTTGGAATAAAACTCCAGCCATCAGTTCATTTTTGCACAGTGAGGATAAGAGAGAAGGTTGTGCAGAGGGGAGCAGGAAACCCAAATTGTGGAAACTCGTTTAGAAAATACCTAAAGCAAAACACAAAATCGTGAAAATCAGAGATAAATGAATCTTGGTTTTGTGAGATCTTTATAAGACACTGCACAGCAGGGTTTTATAAAGCTGACTGACTTTAAATTACCCCCTCAGGGGGTAAACTGAGAATTAAATGACTATTGCCAGTTATGAGTTATCAGCGGCCGAACACTGAGCTTGTATGTTAAAGGGAAGCACGAAATTAAGAGACCCTTAGCCTGCCGTCGTTCCCCGAGCGTTTCTGGTCACCCCTGTTGAGCAGAGGTCAGCTGCTGGCTCATAAAGAGATAACGCCCCTCTCATTAAGCTGATAAAGTTTGATCAACATAATGAAGCGCATGAACATGAACTTGTGCTCTTTGAAACAGACGAGAACGACGGACGAGTCTTTGGATACGTCTTGCTTTTCAGCCCCGGCCTTTTTTGGAGTAAAACTCCACCCATCAGTTCATTTTTGCACAGTGAGGATAAGAGAGACGGTTGTGCAGAGGGGAGCAGGAAAAGGAATGGGTATTCCCGCCAAAAGTGTTCCCAAATTGTGGAAACTCGTTTAGAAAATTCCTAAAGCAAAACACAAAATCGTGAAAATAAGAGATAAATGAATCTTGGTTTTGTGAGATCTTTATAAGACACTGCACAGCATAAAACAGTGCACTGTTGCGAATATGTAAGTGTGCACGCGTGCATCCATGTTTCTGTGAGCATTTGCATGTTAAATCATTTTCCAGAAAATACTTGCATATTGTCACAAACATGACAATAATGCATTACGCTTCACATTTAACAAACAAATTGACCTATTGTCCATGACAGATGGTTGCCCAGAATTTTTTTTTACCAATGAACTTTACCAGGACTTTATCAGTTTTCGTCCAGTGAAATGCAAAATGAATGCAAAAAGTAATTACAAGCTCTTTTTTGCTTGTGCCAAAATAATTATTTCCCCACACATGAATCTCAGACGCCATGCAGATGTCATGTGGGGACGATTCCATCTCATTCGAGAGGAAGAAAAAAAACGTGACAGAGGACAGGGACGAAAACGGGAGCAGAAAGAAGAGAGAGAGAGAGGGAGGGAGGACGAGACGGACGAAGGAAGGCTATATATACTCCTCAACTGGGTCTCAGTGTCTCAACTACCTGCCCCTGTTTCAGCAGCCTACAGCGGCATATGATCAACAGTAAGCACACCGGGTCTCCTCAATGCCTCATTCACATATCACGTACAAGCTACTCTTAGGCACAACCTCCTTTCCCTCCCCCATCCCTCTCTCTGTCCGCTTTTGCTTCCCCCGAGTAGAACATGAATTTTCTGCAATTATTGGGACCGTCCGCATGCAGTTTTGCACAGCCGTGGATAAAAATATGCTGGGACACGTTTAAAAAACGAGGGAGGGAAGTACATAAGCAGAGCTTTCCAGGCGACCGTAATTATCCTCGGTTCCTTTTAAGAAGAAAGGAAACAAATCCATTATCCAAAAAGCAATAAAAAAAAATTGAAAGCAACCGCACCAGTTTAGAGCAGCTATAAAGCGAGCTGATAAAATGAATGTAATTCCAGAAATAGATGGTAATTACAGAGAAAGGAAAGGTTTCTGGTGGAAGGGGTCAGGGGTGGCGCACACACAAAGGCTCCGTGAGATGAAACACTGACATTTCCCCACAACACAAGGCACATTAGACTACGCCTGCATCAAAACCTCAATTACCACACACGCATGCATGCGCACACGCATACACACACGCACGCACGCACACGCACATACAC
This sequence comes from Anguilla rostrata, assembly GCF_018555375.3. Lineage (NCBI taxonomy): Eukaryota > Metazoa > Chordata > Actinopteri > Anguilliformes > Anguillidae > Anguilla > Anguilla rostrata. Next base: position 2,677,702 of record NC_057949.1, read on the forward strand.
ACACACACACGCACACATACACACACACACACACACACATACACTCTCACACCCACCCACACACGCACACATTCAGTTCAATTAAATTCTATATTATTGGTATTGCACGTTTAGCAAACACTGTCACAAAGATGCTTTGCAGAAAGAGAAAATATGAAAAAATTTAGCAAGACTCCCCCGAATCCCCAAAAATCTAAGTGAATGTAAAAACTCCCCAGTGAGATGAAAAAAACAAGTGTACACACATTCACACATACAGAGAGAGAGAAAGAGAGAGAGAGAAAGAAGAAAAGAAAGAAAGACTTTCTAACACATGCCCAGGTACAGAAAGGTCCTATAAAAACAGGGACAGTTAAAGGTATTCAGCAGTTCCCCTTCACCCTGTCCTCTCTTTCGTCATCCTCTCTGCTCCCCATTCCCTAGCCTGGAGCCTGTTAGCCTGGCCAGCCTCTCCCTTTCTGGCTCTGTCACTCGTCCTATGGGTCAGATGGAACCAGCCTATTCTCCAGTTATTATTAGATACTGGGACACACAGGATACTGCTGGGATACTTTAGAACTTTTCTGGAAAGACCTTCAGCCCTATCCTCCACACACTCCATTTGTAGAGCAGAAGCTAAGACATAATACTCCTAATAGCTGTGCCAACAGGTTTTGCTCCAAACAGTATAACAGCAAGTCATAATACTCCTAATAGCTGTACCAACAGGTTTCACTGCCAACAGTTTAACAGCAGTACAATAACAGTAAAAACCACGGAAAGAAGCGACTAAGTGGCAGAAAGCAGGTTTTTCTTTTGGGTGTTTTTTTACAGTCATTAAAAAGACAGCAGTTGACAGTTTAAACTATAGCCTTGGCATAAGCTCCTGCCATTACAGAAGAAATATTAAATAGAATGGAAATATTTTCTTCAGTATTTTTGGTCAGAACAGTGAGATTTGAAGCCCTGTCACACTAAGTAACCATGTTGTCCCTTCCTGGTTTGTTTAGATTGATTGACAACCCACACTTTCCAATAACCTGCTCAAAAGCTTTTTGTTGGTGCATCACATTTTTATGCTGGATGTTGACTAAGGACACGACAGGCTCAAGGATAAAACTGCAGCACCAAACTGCCAACCTTCAGAATCAAAACCGTGATTAAACTGGTGATCTGATTCCGTCAATACTGCTCGTACATGCTGATCAGCATGCACACGTACACACAGCTTCCAGCAGACTCCTCTGCCCACAGAAGACTGCTCCACAGTAATGCAATTGATTCATTAGATTCAAGATTCAAAGATTCAAGATTCAAAAAACTTTATTGTCTATCACATAGTGTTAGAAAATTGTCTTAGGTTAGGGGCTCACAAACAACATAAAAACATACACCCATGAATTATAAATTCCTTATCGAACAATTCGAGCATCTTCAATTCATGAACTGATTACAATTGATTTCCTGAATTGATTGAATTGTAATGGAATTGACCCAACCCTGTCGAAACTCCCCGCCTAACTACCACGACAACCTCTGCATCACAGACGCCAGACATCCTGCCCTGTAGAAGGTCTAACTCAGAGAAGTTTCTGAAATATGCATTTGCATGTATTTCATTTATAATACAGGCTGCTCGCCTCGTTTTCTCGTAATGGTTTGAGCCACCTGCAGCGCAGCCTACGTCTCCCCCATCATGCTTTGTACCGAGGCGCAGTCGCGGTGTTTTACAGTGTCACAGTAATGGGGGGTTCTGTACAGATCAGGCCACCTCACCCAGCCAGACTAAGTGTGACGGGAACCACAGTTTAACGCGTTGACTTTAAGCCACTGTTCCCCAGAACAGCACGAAACAGACTGAGCCACAGCAGCCCATTTACTTTCAGATTTGTTCTGATTTGCTCTTGTTTCCTCTCTCTCTCCCTCCCTCCCTCCATCTGCACCCCCCCTCTCTCTCTCTCTGTCTACTGTCTCATCATCTTATCCTGATTCCAGAGCCCCCCCCCCCCTTTACTCCACAGTGCTATTTTAGATCAAAGGCAAATGATAGTGGAGAGCTGTTTCCGCACAGGCAAGGTGTCTTTCTCTCTCTCTCTCTCTCTTTCTCTATCTTTCTCACTCTTTCACACATACGGACACACACACACAAGGGCAGCAGGACACATAAGGACACATTCTGCTGTGATGCCCAGCCAACAGCAGCTTTAAGGACCTTTTTCACTGTCTCACACAAGAACACATACACACGCACACACCCACACTCTCTCTCTCGACTATAAAAATGGCAATAAAAGAACAAACAAAATATAATAACTGTAGTAAAGCCCATGTGAAAATGTTCAGAAATGGCAAAACTGTAGAACCACCAGTCTCTTCCACCGACACTCCCCAATATGTACACTAATGGGAGGCTGAAAACTACATAAAGTCATAAAGATGACATCATCCTCCCCTTTATTAAACATCACTCTCCCTCCCCCAGGGGTCTCCAAGGGCAGGTGGTATTATTATCCTCTAATGTACCCATCACCCCACCCTCACCTCCCCATGACCCTCCTATCCTCCTCTATCCCTCCTCTCTCGCCCTTTCCTCTGATTTACCTGCAGCTTCTTTGCCCTCTCTCTCCCTCTCTTCCTCTCTCTCCCTCTCTACATCTCCCGCCCTTTCCTCCGATTTACCTGCAGCTGCCTTGCCCTCTCTATCCCTCTCTTCATCTCCTCTCTTTCCTCTATTTTACCTGTAGCTTTTCTTTTCTCCCTACCTTCCTCTCTCTCTCTCTCTCCTCTCTTGGTCCATAAAGAGAGAGCAGAGTTCTTTAATTGCTTACCTCTCTCCAAATACTCACCGGTGCATCTCTTGACTGGGGTCGGCTTTGGAGCTATTCATAAAGGATTCTGCAGAAACCACCATTCCCAAGCCCTGATCCTTCCATGAGCCTCCCCTTGCCTTTTCACTCATTCTTCTCTCCCCCTGTTCCCCCTCTCCCTCGTTCAACCTCTTTCACCAGTCCCTGCAGGGATCAGGAGCAGCCAGAGGCTCAGTTCCTGCCTGGCCCGGCTCCTGGATGCCAAACCCCCCCCCTGCCCCCCCAGGCATCGAGGACCATAAGCAGAGACACACGCATAGTGGGAAATGAGCACCACTGCCTCACATCTCAGCACCCAACCTGCTTCCAGACGACCCCAACCAGCAGGGCCCTGGACCCAGCACAAAATGGCGGGAGGGGCACTTTGGACAGAGACAGAAAAGGGCTGGAAATCCCTGGGTTGTTATAAAACCAGAGAGGGACGTGCGAAGGCACGCTGGGGTCAAGCAGACCAATTACGGTGTCCGTCACTGGCCCAGCAAGGCTACCTCCGACCAACTGCGCCAACCATTAGTGGCCGGAAAGCACTGCTTCTGACTAATTACATCATCCATTAATGACCCTGCCGCACGTCTTCTGACCAATTACATCAGTCATTACTGTTCCAAAAACACAGCCTCTGACCAATTACATCAATCACTACTGTCCCTAAAACACTGCCTCTGACTAATTATATCAAACATTACTGACCCAGCAACACTGCCTCTGAGGCAGATGGGAGAACATCCTGGGCATCACCATTACCCTTGACTTCATTGAAAAGACTATACATGGTCACAGATCAACGGAGACCACTCAACCACACTTATTTTAAGAGAGACTGTAGTGAGCAAGGCAGTAATGCACAGCTGTACGGCACTAGAACAGCTAGGATGGCTGTATATAATATAATATATAATTAAAATAATATCCATCTCTTTGTCCTTAAAGTTCTATATCCTCCATACAGAGCAACAGTGATAGCATTGACATTCCTAAACAATGCAGCCTTTACTAAAACTCACTCCAAACATCATAAATTGGTGATATTCAGACACATATGATTGGTGTGACCTGTATTTCACCGTTGGATGTCATTATGTACTTGGGATATTATAACTCTGCTTCTTCTAATGAAGTGACTGAATGCATTTCGGAACTGAAGGATACTGTGTATTGGTGACAAATATATTGTTTACCCTACATTTCTAAAGTCATATTATTTAAGACATAACTGAAGGTTTGGAGTCTTTCTTTAATTTTATCTGAATTGCAGCCTCCACTAAATTGCCTGAACTCATTCTCTACAATAGGGAAATGGGAAGACGTTATACCTAGGTGACACCACCATTTCGGCGCAAGGCTTTGTTCAATTATTTGCTGCGGGCCAAAGTATTATCTGACACATTAAGATAGATAAATTATTCATAAGGTGCGGACCAACATATTAAATAATGATTTTTTATTCGAGGTCCTCTTAAAATTCAGAGCATGTTTGTTTTGATTGGATCCTTAAATTGCGTTCGGTGATTTACTGAATACGAAATGGGCGCAGTCGCTGTCAGATCTAAATTGATCGATGCATATTCAATAACCGAGCGCCAGTGGCGACGTGGAAAAGGGGGGAGAAAGGGAAGTGCTCTAACAGGAGGAGAAAGGGAAGTGCTCTAACAGGAGGGGAAAGGGAAGTGCTCTGACAGGAGGAGAAAGGGAAGTGCTCTAACAGGAGGAGAAAGGGAAGTGCTCTGACAGGAGGGGAAAGGGAAGTGCTCTAACAGGAGGGGAAAGGGAAGTGCTCTAACAGGAGGGGAAAGGGAAGTGCTCTAACAGGAGGGAAAGGGAAGTGCTCTAACAGGAGGGGAAAGGGAAGTGCTCTAACAGGAGGGGAAAGGGAAGTGCCTAACAGGAGGGGAAAGGGAAGTGCCTAACAGGAGGGGAAAGGGAAGTGCTCTAACAGGAGGGGAAAGGGAAGTGCTCTAACAGGAGGGGAAAGGGAAGTGCTCTAACAGGAGGAAGGATGCTACAAGGGAAAGTGCTCTAACAGGAGGGGAAAGGGAAGTGCTCTAACAGGAGGGGAAAGGGAAGTGCTCTAACAGGAGGGGAAAGGGAAGTGCTCTAACAGGAGGGGAAAGGGAAGTGCTCTAACAGGAGGGGAAAGGGAAGTGCTCTAACAGGAGGGGAAAGGGAAGTGCCCTAACAGGAGGAAGGAGGCTCTAACAGGGGAAGGATGCTCTACAGGAGGGGAAAGGGAAGTGCTCTAACAGGAGGGGAAAGGGAAGTGCTCTAACAGGAGGGAAAGGGAAGTGCTCTAACAGGAGGGGAAAGGGAAGTGCTCTACAGGAGGGGAAAGGGAAGTGCTCTAACAGGAGGGGAAAGGGAAGTGCTCTGACAGGAGGGAAGGGAAGTGCCTAACAGGAGGAAAGGAAGTGCTCTACAGGAGGGGAAAGGGAAGTGCTCTAACAGGAGGGGAAAGGGAAGTGCTCTAACAGGAGGGGAAAGGGAAGTGCTCTAACAGGAGGGGAAAGGGAAGTGCTCTAACAGGAGGGAAAGGGAAGTGCTCTAACAGGAGGGGAAAGGGAAGTGCTCTAACAGGAGGGGAAAGGGAAGTGCTCTAACAGGAGGGGAAAGGGAAGTGCTCTAACAGGAGGGGAAAGGGAAGTGCTCTAACAGGAGGGAAAGGGAAGTGCTCTAACAGGAGGGGAAAGGGAAGTGCTCTACAGGAGGGAAGGAGTGCTCTAACAGGGGAAAGGGAAGTGCTCTAACAGGAGGGGAAAGGGAAGTGCTCTAACAGGAGGGGAAAGGGAAGTGCTCTAACAGGAGGGGAAAGGGAAGTGCTCTAACAGGAGGGGAAAGGGAAGTGCTCTAACAGGAGGGAAAGGGTTCTCAGCCGCGCGTCAGCCCGTTAGCGCCCTGGCGGCTACAGATGAGCCGCGGACAGTTCTAGCGGGCGTAATCCGCGGGACTCGGGTATCCTTAGCAGCGGCGGGAGGTCGCGCGCGCGAGTTTATCTCACGTTCACTTACCGCGTGTCACCTCTAATTAACCTGAGCAGTAACAGCCCTGCTCCGCAGCGCGCTGCATTAATCAGACGCCAGACCGGCAGAGCTTCCCCGCTGGCGCTGAGGCTGTCTGCTATAGGCTGCTGAGCCCTGTCCACAAACGCTGTCTGCTCCACTCTAAAATTCTGGCCCCTATTCAATGAATGTTTGTCCTTAACTTTGATTTACAGGTAAACAAAAGTGTTTTCGTCACAAACCCAAGGTTGAGCAATTTGTTTTAGTGGTCACAAAACTTAGCAAACACGTGATTGTGAACAACAACAAAAAAAAAACTGATAATTTTTAATTGTCAGTCAATGTTAAGGTCAAACGTTGATGGAATCACATCCTCTGTTACCAAAACAGCCTGTTCTTCACTGAAACACTGTATTCAGTCCACAATGAGACTGTCTGCTCCACGCTAAGACCTGCTTCTCCATACTAAGACCTGTTTTCCTCCATATTTCTGTAAACGTACTGCATGGAAGTCAAGCGAAATGAAAATATGGACGTCTGCTCCCTCTGTCCAGCGTGAGGTCACAGCCTTTCTGGCGGAGGCCAGGACGTATCTACTCCGTCAGACAGAGGCGGAACACGACTGGCACTCGGCCGGGGCGCGGGATTGGCTGAAAAACGAGCCCGCTCCCGGGGTCACCTCCCGTTCCTCAACGGCCGCGTCGCATCCTCACACACGCGCGGCCGCGTCGCACCCTCACACACGCCGCCTTGCACACACGCGCGCTCATCCAAGTCCGTCGCATCCTCCACCGCGTGTCGTCGCCGGAGCGGAGCGAGGAGATAACGGACGTCAAACAGTGAGGAGACGCAACCGAAAGGGGTCGGGAGGGAGATAAAGGGGAGGGGAGGGAATTTATTCGGGAGAGAACGTGTGCTGGAATACGCTGTGGGATTCACTGGGCCTGAAACTCACTGCAAGTCGCGAGAACCCTTTGAGAGGGCGGACTTCTTTAAATGTCAAGAAGTCATTAAACTCATTTCTATCAATCCAACCCCTCCACCCCTCTGATTGGCAGAAGTGGTTTGTGTCCCACTGCATGCCTGATGGGAAGGGGGAAGGGAGTTGGGAGGAATGTGGAGAAAAAGGAAGACTAACGGCTTTGGGCCGTCGTGTAAAAAAACGGATAAGATACTGATGCACTGCGAGAGCTACCCGCACTCCTGATTACTGCATGTGCTGATTTGAGACGGAATTTCTTTGGGAAGAGAACGCGTGCTGGAATACACTGTGGGATTCACTGGCCTGCATCCCACTGCAAGTCACAGGAATCATTTGAGAAGGTGGTTGGGTGGTTGAGTTCCAGACAGGAGCAATCAGGTCATTAACCCCTGCTCTGTCTGTGGGTGTGGGTGTAGCTACGCAGTAGAAGCCAAATGTCTCTGCTGAGTTTTACATTCTCTCTACAAGCAGGGACTCTGGGAAAGCTAAGAATGAGCACAAAATCCAAAATTCAGTTCAACCAATTTTCCTTAGAAATTTATAAATCCATTATGAACAAAATATTCCAAAAGTCAAACAAAACCGTGAAATCTAACGTCCTAGGGTGTCAAGTGGGGTGAAATACATCATTCACGCAAAACCATTTCAATACCATTTAATTTGTGTGTTAAAATATTACTGTATCGAGCATATATATATATATATATGTATATATAGCCCCAAAGAAACTGAGAGATGGTTGAAAAGCCTAAACTACATGCCATGCCAAAATAATGGATGGCAGTCTATTTTTATTTTGGGTTCACTTCAATGCGTTTTTTATACAGAATGTGGGATAGAGAATGGGTGTAATCAGGTTCCTGGTGACCCGCGATAAATCTACTGGGAGCAGTGGGTTTTCTGGAGACTTCCACGGTGAGCGGCGCTCATTTCTACCCAAGCACAATTTAATCAGGGCTTAGGACTTCAAGTCTGCTCCGTATTGGAAATATGAAATTAAGTCATGATGCCTCGACGCCGTCCTAACACTTGACAGTTTATTAACACAGTCAATCATCAATCACCGACCGCTGATGCTGCTCTTCGCGCCAGGGGAGAAACTCCTCATCCTGCCAGGGAGTCGTGTATCTTTCTGACTTATCGTTTATTCATTACATCCTAAAGGAAAAGTGCTTTATTTCCTGGAAGCGTCTACAAGGGAGGGCTGAAGGAGTCAAGGGAGGTGACTTCTGAGAAGCGAACTGTAAAAGAGAAGGAGGGAGCGAGGGAATATATGCACGTCTTCAGATTTTGTCTTTTCAAGAACGAAAGACAGCCAGGACACCTGTAACTCCCCAAAGTTCCGTTACTACGGATCCATCGACTCTAAATGGACAGATTTTATGTTTTAAAATGTACACAAGAAGAGAAAAGACACCATACAGTGTGGGAAGACATGAAAAATGTATATTCGTGTCACACCCACTTTATACTTTGCCTCCTGCCTCTATGGTTTCTATTTCCCAGCCTTGCGACTTAAGTAAAAACCCCATCCCTCAGACTACTTGGGTTGTGTTTACAGTACATGCCAGCGCCCCATCCAAACTGTCCCTTTATTGTGATGTGACCAGCTGTTTAGATCCATGCCCGCACTCCCCTTCGGTGCCATTCGTCGTCCTGAATGCCCTCTGAAGCCCTGTTGCCGTGGAGCTCGGAATGCCCCGCCAGGAAATCCAGCCACGACAACAGGAAGTTAGCCCGGCTGTTAACGAGATGCATGGCCACACTGCAAAGTGTATATAAATAAATAAAATAATAAATGAAATAAACTTGACACTTGAAGGTGGCACATTTTTCATCCACCGCTCTGTCTCGCTGCCCACCTCTGTGCTATGCTGTGGCATCACCGGCAGACGGTGCCCCTGTGCCCGCCTTTTACGGGCTGTTCCACAGGCTGGTCACGGGGCACAGATCACTGTCAGGGGAAAGCCTGGGGGGCTGGTGGAGACACAGCTCTCATACGCAGGCAGCTCAACGCAGGCAGCTCAAATTCAGACGAGTCTGTATTTTTTCTGCTTGGTCTGTGACAGGGCCTACCCGCCAGCTGGTGCCACCAAATCGAACAGACCAAGGGGCCACAACCCCCCGGGGGACAAAAGAGGGGTCTTCAAGCATCTGATCAACTCGTGGGCCTCGATTTTCAGACGCTCCTCCTCTTCGTCCTCCCTCCTCTTCAGTACTTCCTGACGACCCGATACACTCGGCCTCACGGTAGGTCTAGACTGAGCACGACAACTGGAAAGCGGCCGAGTTAACTTTGTACAAGAGCTATTCTGGACCTGGGTCTCCGGAGGAGGGGTGGGGGGAGGCGGGGGCTGAGGCCCAATCTGAGATTTAGGTCAGCTATTCTGGAAAAAGCAGGGCTATATCGGTCTCGTGGATCTGAATGCTACCCTATTTTACTTTTTTCCCCAGATTCTCCAAATTCTCTGAATGAATCCTGCGCCTGATCCCTTTTTGGCTGCAGGGCTGTTCTCTCCCTCCCGTCCTGCGTGTGTCTCTAGGAGGGAGACTGGGACAGGGAGTTACAGTTCACTCCCTCACAGTCACAGACTGAGGTTTTTATATTACGACTTAGCCCTGGTGGGCTCCAATGAACTGAAAAGCGCTCGACCAATGTGAGAATCGACACACTGGTAAATACCACCAGCTTTCAATAAACAGTGCAGTTAATTATCTTTTTACAATCTCTGTTCTCTCCCGGATGCGCTGCGAAACATCTCCCATAAACTCTGCCTCAAATCGAAAGCGGGAACGTTTCCCAGTGCAATTGTACTGAGCTGAACTGAGAAAGGCACACGCCAGCCAAAACAGCTCCTCTGTGATTGATGGCTGACATTTTAAATGTCAAGAAGTCATTAAACTCATTTCTATCTCTCCAACCCTCCGCCCCTCTGCTTAGCAGAAGTGGTTTGTGTCCCACTGCATGCCTGATGGGAAGGGGGAAGGGAGGTTTGGAGGAATGTGGAGAAAAAGGAAGACTAACGGCTTTGGGTTTTCGTATAAAAAACAGATAAAATACTGATCCGCTCTGTGCTGTGAGAGCTAGCCGCAGTCCTGATTACTGCATGTGCTGGTAAGTAAACCCTTCCTGGTGAAAGAACATCAGATTTCTGGTCACACAAAAGATGCCAAACACCAATCTGGCCACATCCCAGATACCTCAAGCTCTGAGGAAGGAACAGATTCAATGCTTCAGCTCAGAAAATGCGTCCTCTGTCCATTTTACAGCACTTATAAATCCTACAGGCGTTTATATACCCCCAATAAACACAGTCCCAGAGCTGCACTTATGTCTGCTGCTATTCCGTAGCCATTTTGGCGGTGCCTTGGCTGCACCTCCTCGGTGCCTCAAGCCCACACTTCTAGCCCAAGGTAATGCGGGTAGCTTTCTACCGGAACGAGGAGCCCTATTTCAGTCACCGGCCAGGCAAGGAGGTGCTGCGTAGGAGGCGGCTCCTCTGAGGTTCGGAGGTGAAAGTTCAAACGGGGCGACAACCCCACAGTCTTTGGCGGAAATGGCGGGCTACTCCCTGAATTCTACTCCTCCCCCTCAGCAGCACTTTGGCACAGCAAGTAAAACCATAGACTGGGAGAACCGCTTCTTCAACCGCTGAGCAGGTAACCTGTTGTTGCCGTGGTAAAGTAGAGCCGCATAAGCATTTTTCTGTGTATGCAACCCCCGCCCCCACCCCCCAAAAAAGCATCTGAAATCCAAAACATTAATTTTCACGTCTGAGACTACATAAAATTACATTTGAAAGAACAATCAGCAAATATGAAACATCACATCAGTCTATCAATTTAACCCTCCTTATCATGAACCGATACATTTAAACCATGATCTAAGCAAGACATTAACTGATTATGATTTGTCTGACTGGCCTTGAGTAGTAGATCAATAATTAATAAATAATAACACATCCCATTCATCTCACCCTGATAAACTTCTATATTAAAGATGATATGAAAGATCATTAATCAAAATCCCTAATCGATCAGATATTCTCATTCTAGTTTGTGGCAGCACTCTTCAGATTAAAATAAGGCAGTCTGAATCCGTGACCGATAGTATGTAACCTTATGGTATTAATCTAGCTATTATCAATCTGAGGCAGAAGAAATAATTTATCCGCCTCAACTCATTTAATCACAGACGCTCTTGGTTTGAACGGGTCAATACAAAATATTCCCTGCATAGCTGTGGCAGACCCCTACCAGCGAAGAGTGAAAAACAAACACATTAATTCCGCTTCCTTTATTATCCACCGCTTCGCTTAGAAAAATATATATTTCCCACTTCCCCAGCAATAAAAAGACCTTGCGGTGAGAATATTATGAATCGCTGCGTATTCAGCGTTGCAAAGGAATTTCTAATAACCATAAGTCTGCGGGTTGGTGATAGGGAGGCCGGTTAAATGGCGCAGGAAACAGTGTTGTCTCTGGCTGACTGTATTTCGGAAAGGTCACCCTTTAATACCGACGATTCTGAGCAGCGCGTTACAACTTTCGGAGAAAACACAACAGGGTGTGAAATCCATTGCCTTGGGAGACCACCGTTGTCCTCGTTTGCACGACGCTGGTCGGTGACTCTGCGGCTGTGGCGCTAGGCTAAGGCGGTGGCTAGCCGGCACCAAGCAGCCACGACGTTATCGGAGAACGGCACTCGCCGCTGGGCTGGTAGGGCCAGCGGATTATTGCAAGGGCGAGCTTCACACCTTGTAACAAAATTAACAGAAATAGACTTTTTATGTAATGAAACACGAAACGAAACGAGGCGATGGGAAGCCAGGTGTGTAAAGCAGACACGCCTCTCCCTCGATAAACTGCAGAATGGCGCATCGCCAAGCAAACAAGTTCTCGCCATCACACCCCCCTCCCCTCAGGCCAAACCAAGGTCCTCCCCCCATCCCACGGTAAAACCAAGCTCTTAAATTCAGCCATTCTCTATCTCCCTTTGCAATAACTCACCCTTTTCCCAGCTGCTCTCTGCTAGGCTACGTGGCAAGGCTCGAGTTTTATGCCGTCGATTCGAGTTTTTGTTTCCGTTTTAATTCCACTCTGAGGATTTATCTTATTCATTACACAGCCCAGCTGAAAGAGTATATGTGTGTTTGTTTTTATCGAATTAATAGAACAGACGGAGAGCAGCATTACGACTGACATTACACCCGAGCGCTAATTACAAGCGCAAAACAGCAGCAAGCCTGCTCTCCACGTTCTGCCGTAGAATTTGCCCGTCACTGTTTATAGTCTTAATTTAGAACCGGAGACCGCAGGCTGTAAAAAGCGAGCTAAACAAAGCCAGACTGCAGAGGTAATAACGCTACCAGCGGAGCACAAACAAACCGGCAGCCAGGGACCGAGAATAAGAGAGGAGGGGCTGGCAGAACAGAGCTTTTCCCCACAGAATCCTGTTAACGGGCAGAATACGGTTACACAAGCCCAGGGTCCGTGGGCTTTGAAATCTAAAGGCCTGACCCCTTGTTGATGGAGTGTGTGCATAAGGGGGTCATACTCGGCGACGGTTCAAATCCGCAATACAAAAATATCGACACGCACTACATTTCCAAAAGTATGCAGCCACCCCTTCTAATTGGTGGTGCGGGCTATTTCAGTCACACCCATTGCTAACAGGTGCATAAAATCAAGCGTGCAGCCCTACACCTCCATTGATACATGTTGGCAGTAGAATGGGTCGGACTGAAGAGCTCAGTGACTTTCAACGTGGCACTGTCATAGGATGCCACCTTTCCAACGAGTCAGTTTATCAAATATCTGCCCTGCTACCGCTACCCCAGTGCTGTTATTGTGAAGTGGAAACATACAGGAGCAACAACAGCTCAGCCGCGAAGCGGTAGGCCACACAAGCTCACAGAACAGGACTGTCGAGTGCTGAAGCCTGTAGCACGTAAAAAATCATCTGTCCTTGGTTGAAACACTCACTACAGAGTTCCAAACTACCTCTGGAAACAACGTCATCACAAGAACTGTTCGTCAAGAGCTTCATGAAATGGGTATACATGGTCAACCAGCAGTATACACGCCCAAGATCACCATGTCAAGCGTTGGCTGCAGTGGTGCAAGCACACCGCCATTGGACTGTGGAGCAGTGGAAATGCATTCTCTGGAGTGATGAATCACGCTTCACTATATGGCAGTCTGGGTTTGGCAGAATGTATAGTGCCAACTGTAAAGTTCGGTGGAGGAGGAATAATGGTCAAGGCTGTTTTCATGGTTTGGGCTAGGCCCCTTAGTTCCATTGAAGGGAAATCTTAATGCTACAGCATGCAAAGACATTCTAGAGAATTGTGCGCTTCCAACTTTGTGGTAACAGTTTGGGGAAGGCCCTTCCCCGTTTCAGTATAACAGTACCCCTGTGCACAAAGCAAGGCCCATAAAGAAATGGTTTGCTGAGTTTGGTGGGGAAGAACTTGACAGGCCTGCACAGAGCACTGACCAGGCCTTACACCCAACATCAGTTTCCAACCTCACTAATGCTCTTGTAGCTGAATGGAAGCGAATTGCCACAGCCATGTTCCAAAATCTACTGGAAAGCCTTCCCAGAAGAGTGGAGGCCGTTACAGCAGCAAAGGGGGGAGGGGGGGGACTCCATAATCATGCCCATGGTTTTGGAATGAAATGTTCAGTACATATGGGTGCGATATTCAGGTGTCCACATACCATTGGAAATGTAGTGGAAGTAAAAATATGAGTGATCTGATCGCCCATTATGGTTTGGCGGCCATGCATTGAGCAATATCAGACAGTGCCGCAACGATAGCCTTTTCAATTCACCAAACTCCACCATCCTGCAGGCTGAAACCCAGAAACGTTGGGCGGTGGGGTGGGTGGGACTTCAGCAGCAGGGCTGTAGACCCATGTGCCATTGTGCAACCTTTTCTACATCTCTTCTGTTCATGCAATCCCATCTCTATATGCTGAAATGTGAGCTCGTCGCTACATGCCAGAATCTGATAACTTATAAATGTGCCAAAATGTCACCTCTTCTCAACATCCCTGGATGTAATCCCTTCTCAATATGCTAAAATGTCGTCACTGCTCTACATACCATGATGTCAGCTCTTCTCTACGTGCTATGATGTAGCCCTTGAAGTGAAGCTTATGACTGCCCATTTCCACTCTCCCTTGTGTCTGCATGTTCAACAAGCCAACCCCAGATCAACGGGCTCCAACAACATAATCATTTTGACCAAAAGCTATTTTTATGCCCAGAATCCTGTGTTGCTTGTACACATTGCTGTCAATCAGCATCTGTGCTCAATAAACTCAGAATACTGACATGGTGCAAATGGGATAATTGTTTGAGAAGAGGCCGGACAGAGGCTATTGTGACCTCTAGCTGGAGGAGGACTGAAGTACTACTTATAAACCCTATGGGATTAACTTCACCTGCACATTCTATTTGCATTTTTTAAATTCTTTTTTTCTTTTTCTTTTGTAGATTTTTAAAATATCTTTGGCAATGCCCAACATGGCAACATCCATCATTTCATACAAGCGCAGGAATTTCTACTCTCTTCTGGAGCCTGTTGTCAGCCATTGATTATTTTCCTTTGATGTCCACCATCACAGCTGCACAGTCAGTGTGTCGGAGGCCATTTTGTGCCCTGCCACTGCACGGCAACCGCAGGTCAATAGAGCGGAGTAGCTCGCTCGTCATGAGATCAGACATCCTTGACTACTACCTGGGTGACAATACGGGTATCCAGTTGGCAGTGGCACAGTCAGGATTTGATACCAGATCAAAGGGGACCTCACAACACTAAAAACCAGCCTTTTGGTGAAGCAAGCCACCCGGCAACATACATGTAGGTTACGGATAAACTGCTTACTCTTAATCTGGAATTGTGCACGATGCATTTCTCATAGAACAGACAAGGCCAAACCGGCTGGCTGAGCACTGGCCACCCAGATAAAGAGGACCCTATGAGCCTCATCGGTGAATGATAATCAGTGGTAATTAAGGCCATTCACAGTGTGAATGAACAGATTGGTTATTTTCCGCTTGCACCACAGCCAACTCGATATTCGCAGCACACAGTTAAATGCATATGTACGCTAGCATCTCATTATATGGTCCTACAAGTCCTGAATAGAAGCACAATTATTTACACAGCTTTTTAACAGTAAATAACTCACTGAGGAGATATTTGAAGAGGGCCAGGCCACTGGAAGCACATTGCTGCACAAGTATCTAATCCAAAGTGTCTATTTTCTGGTCAGATCGGACTGCAGCTCATGCATTCGAGTCGACACAAAGCATGAACTGAATGTCTAACTGCAGTACTGTTGTACAACTTCAGTCGATATCTATAATGCAATTTCATGGTGTTGGACCTTTTGTACTTCAGGTACTCCGACAGAATATCAAGTTCCTGGTCTCAAAAGCTTCAAACGTTACATGAACAGTGAAAGCAGACAGGATTGAGCTGAAAGTCTGCTTACAGACCAGTGCAGGTATGTAGAATGAGGGGGCTTGGGATTACCCGTCCATCCCACCCCTAAAAAGCAGTCATGAAACATCTTCATAGAAGTGTTGCAAAACAAAGAAACCCATTCTAGATGACCTGCTCAACAGATGGCCCTTTCAAAATGTAAGCAGTTTAATGACAGGTCTTAAAGTCAGGTAAAGACTGAGGGTTAGGGCAAGTGGAACCACCATGCATCCAGGTTTGTGAACTCAGCCACTCTAGAGGTAAAGCGCTTTCTCACACACAAGAACCATCTGAATGACGGTCACTCCCAAAACAGCATTTAGACTCCGAATGAACTTGTCTTAATGTAAAAATATTTGGCCAAATACATTTCCTATTGTCTAGCCTTAAATATGTGATCAGTAGTAGATCAGTTAATCATGTGAATTGTGACTCGACCAAACCAGCCTCAGCTCCCCCTCCCCACTCCCCTGAGGCCAGAACCCACCCAGTTTTAACAACATCCATCAATATTAGGGCCAACAAATATTTGGGTTATTATAAAAACCTGCAGTATATTGCTATTTGGGGCAATGTCCCTCTTTATTGGGTATATTCAACAAAACACACATAGAACATACAAGGCTTATGGTCTCATTTAAAGAAAAATACCCACTTTCTCTTATCATTTGTACAACAAAATTTGACTTAAATTCAGGCTGTCAAACAGTCAAGCCCATTCCAAATAGGAACAAAAAAAGGGTCAAGAAAATTAAAGTTCAAAAATATTCTCAGGGATTTTTGGGGTATCCGTCCCCTGCCCGTTTGCCTCTAAACCTTGGCCGGGGGGGCCTGGTTGCTGGGCGCTTTGAGGCTGAAGAGCTGCTGCAGGTTGACCTCGGGACTGACGGGGCGCGGGATCTTGCGCTCGTTGAAGAGGCCCGAGAGGTCGGCCTCCACCTTGGCCCGGCGCGGGAAACGCAGGCGCAGGGCGAAGAGGCGCCGCAGGTCCTCCTCCACCAGGGGGCGCTGCTGACCGCCCTTCAGCCGCTTCTGCCACTTCTTACTGGACCGCCAGCGCTTCTGCGGTTGCACCAGAGAAGGACCGGAGACGGTCAGTGAAACCAAACGCGTGTTAAAATGGAAGCCAATGGTGAATGAAGTTAAAATGTAAGTCAACGGAAAACGATGTCCGCAAATGAGAAAAACCAGCAGGTGATACTACATTACAATCACTCGGCATGCACTCTTATCCAGAGCGATGTACAGGATGCACACAGGAGAACACCACCGGCTACGTTTACGTGCACGTCATTATTCAAATCGTATTCGGAAAATTAAAGTACACCAGTTATGATACAGGGCGGGTAAACACCTTATTCAGAAAAGCAAAACCCAGTTAAGCCCTTATTCTGAATATGAATAATCCAAAAAGATAACTTGTAAACATGGTGTATGCATGTACAAATTCACAAGAAGTCTTTGGTGTCAGCGAGCTAGTTAACCGTTAACATGTACATTAGTGTTTGCAATCATGTTATTGTCCTTTTAAAGTGAATCGTCAAATAAATAGAAAGCATCATAATACTGATTTGTTTTAGGCTGCAAAATGAAAGATGTGCAATTTATTCTCAAACCACAGAATAAATTACACACAGGTGGAAGGCCCTGAAAGCAATGCATTCTAAGTAAGGCTGTCAACTCCAGCGATTAAACCAAAATAAGAAAATTGAGATTAATTCAGTTTAAGTTGAAGCATTAATCATTAGAAATGAATGCTGTGAGTTCATGTTGATAACCCTCATTTTAAAGAAGCAAAGAACCATACCAGCAGTCCACACCCAGGGAATTTTAAATGCTTCATACAAATGGAAGAAAAACTAGGACGCCATTCTTCAGCACTGACCCAAGGACACAAACAGAATATTCAGCTGAACGTGTACAGGAATAAGACTGAGGATAAGGTTTAATAAGAATATGGGTTATTCCTTTCATGATTCATGTAAATGGGATAATCAGAATATGACCCTAAGTTGAATAAGGATAATTAAATCAGAATATGATGCGCATGTCAGAGTAACTCTCTGGACTATTCATCTGGGTCTTCACATGTCAAGTTGTCACTCTCGGTGAAGCCTATTCCTCTCTGGTGAGGATCACTATTAAAGAGATACTTTTTGAGCCACAATGGAGGTCAATGACAAATGTAGTCTATTGATAGAGAGCATAAAACTAAAAACTGGACTATGCCTCCTATCCAGTCACGGGATAAATTTGAGAAAGGCCTACAGGTGTTCCCCATAGGAGTCATCATTATGCATTTTTTTCCAAACAGGGGAGGCAAAGAGGGTTACAGATTAAGATCACAGACCAAGTACGCCATGGCCACAAACTAAAGCCCTGTCTGGGACAGGGACTTCGCGTAGAGGTCGCGAGTCAGCCACTCTACAGACTGCACCACACAAGCTCTCCAGAATATTCCCATTAAAAAAACCAGATCAATAATCCAACCCTGTCAGGAGCAGACGGTTTCAATTTCTTTCCCAGTTCAAACAAAGACTAAATCTGAACACAAGGGCAGTGCGATAAATATGGGACAAGCTTTTTTAGAAGCTGTGCCCTTGTCCTGCTGGCCTACAGGGAGGAAGGGAGCCAAGGAGCTGCACGTGCCGGAGAAGTGACACTGCTCGTGGTCCGTTTCCTCATTTTTCCTTATTAAAACAGGAAATGATGATTTTCAGATCCAAAATGTCTGCATCTGAGGCAGAGGACGTCATAAGCGCACACATCAAGGAGACGACGATGTTCTGCAATAAAGCCAAATGCTAGTGGCTCCCAGAAAGATATTTATGGTCTGATAAATCAGTACTTCCCGATTAATCTGGAAAAACTACTTACATGCTCCCCAAACAGCTTTAAAACCAACCACAGTCCAAATGTGTATGTGCTCGCACACTTAACCCGCCTGTGAACCTTCAAGGAAAGCTACCTTCAGAAATACATTAAATCAGCCATCTTGAAAAATGATATAATTCCCATGCAACAGAAACTGAATGGATTCATAAACCACTGAGATTCAAAATGCTGCTCAAAGCACAACGCCCCCCACACACACACGCTGCAGCCAGGTCACAAAGTTTCCATTCCAACCCTCAGCTGCTTGTACAGCAGTGGTGTTCATTCGTGCCCTTGGAAAGCCACAAGGTCATCTGCTTTCTCCTCATCCTTCACTCATTTGTGATAAAATGGCTGCCGATTTTTTACAGTGCAAATGACGCAGCAGCTCCACCTCTGCCCCAGCGCCTCGGGCCTGTCGTTCGGGAGGGACGTGGAGCGACTCGCGCTTACCTTCAAACCGGCCCCGTGCGGGTCGTGGTGAACCATGTGTCTGTTCAGGCTCTCCTGCAGGGGGCAGCAAAAACCACCAGTCAAAAGCCAGACAGTTCTGCGGTTTTTCCTGGAGACGCACCGCTTCACATGCACACAGATGGGAAATGGATAACGGCAGGTATTTAGGGCTTAAGTCTGATGAGCGTTTCGCAGTTTCACATTTTGCAGAAAAAAAGGAAATTCACCACAGAGCAGCGTGTGCATTCAGAACTGTGACAGACTGAGACTAAAACTGCAGACAAACGTAGCATGATGACAGTAATAATGGCGCAGATAAACGCTTAATGGCGGCTATGTTCGTGTGTGACCTTAGCATCAGATGACTGATGCCCTGTAGTCTTTGTTTTTTTTTTTTAAACAAAAACAAATAGAACAAAAGGGCAGAGGAGGTATTCATAAAATAAACAGACCTAATCAAATCAGAACAAAACAGAAAAAGGAAAAAAAAAAACAAAGAATAAAAAAAATAAATAAATAATAATAATAATAAATATATACAAGGCACGCCCAACACCCCTCCAACACACGATGCCCTGTAGTTTAAAACTGAGCTCAATGGCATAGGAAACAGCGGGCGGATGGGGAGGGGCATGTCCCGCCCCAATATAGGAAACAATTAAACGTGTCCTCCCCAATAATTGTACCAAAACAAATAAGAAATAAAAAAAAACACTCGCCATGTACTTTTATTTTGAAAGGCATACTGCGGGAGCGGCGTCAACAAGTCCGGATTGGTCTGGTGGAACCAATGAACTTTTCCACCAACTATAACATTTCTTGTGGGGGTATGCGGGGGTAGGGGCTGAGGAGCAAATGTGCCCCCCCCCCCCCCTCCCTCAATGTCATACTCACTCCTACACCCCCGACTGGGCTAAATGGGGGAGTAAATTAAGTTGTACACTGTTCTGTGTCGAAGTGTATCGTCTGGCAAGCTCTTAATCCAGGAAGTTCCATTGCAAATTAAGAACTTCAGTGAGAACTGTGATAATCGTGTCCCCGTCGCTGATTTAGAACTCGGCTTAGCGCTGCGGAATTACACCGTTTGAGAGACATCAACCCCGGCGACCCGTCTCCTTCGTTGGCGTGAGAGGGGATGGACTCTGAGCACTGCTGTACATTTTCCGGAAACTTCCGGAGGCAAGAGAGCTCGCCCTAAACAGACACCATCATCATAAAACCGCTCAGTTGTCAGTTTCACTGCAGCTCTCAATCAACGCGGCTGAAAACCTCTCCCTACAGTAATTGCCCACTTTCAGCAGCACGTAAATTGCACTTAAGGAACACAGAGCATTAATTACTGCGGCAGCTAATGAGCAACCGTAGAAACTGCAGAGAGGGCAATAACACAGGAGTGCATTATGGGCCATCTGCCCTTCACAAAACTGCCCCCGCTGCCCTCAAAAGATTCCAGGATGAACTGTTCCAACTTCAACTTGACAACGTGAAGATAAACGGACTGTGAAATCTGGCTTCATCGTTCCACTAGTACTGCAAAGGGCGGAGACAATATGCACCCACAGCGCAGGGGTGGGGTCAGTAGTTACAGCATAGGGACAGGGTAAGCACAGGGGTGGGACCAGCACAGGGGTGGGGTCAGTAGTTACAGCATAGGGACAGGGTAAGCACAGGGGTGGGACCAGCACAGGGGCGGGGTCAGTAGTTACAGCATAGGGACAGGGTAAGCACAGGGGTGGGGTCAGTAGTTACAGCATAGGGCAGGGTAAGCACAGGGGTGGGACCAGCACAGGGGTGGGGTCAGTAGTTACAACATAGGGACAGGGTAAGCACAGGGTGGGACCAGCACAGGGTGTGGGGTCAGAGTTACAGCATAGGGACAGGGTGTAAGCACAGATGGACCAGCGCAGGGGTGGGGTCAGTAGTTACAGCATAAGGGCAGGGGTGGGACCAGGGCAGGGGCGGGGTCAGTAGTTACAGCATAGGGGCAGGGTAAGCACAGGGGTGGGACCAGCGCAGGGGTGGGGTCAGTACACACACAGTGCAGGAGCGGGGTCAGTACACACACAGGACAGGGGCAGGGTCAGTACACACACAGTACAGGGGCAGGGTCAGTACACACACAGGGCAGGAGCAGGGTCAGTACACACACAGTGCAGGGGCGGGGTCAGTACACACACAGTGCAGGGGCAGGGTCAGTACACACACAGTGCAGGGGCAGGGGCGGGGTCAGTACACACACAGGGCAGCAGCAGGGTCAGTACACACACAGGACAGGGGCAGGGTCAGTACACACACAGTGCAGGGGCGTAGTGTGCAGCGTAGGCCAGCGCTCACCCTCATGGCGAAGGCGCGCTCGCAGGCGGGGTAGGCGCAGCGGTGTTTGAGCAGCTGCAGGTGCGCCTTGCGGATGTGGTGCTGCAGGTTGAAGGTGGTGGAGAAGTAGCTCTGGCAGCCCTCCCGGGGACACAGCAGCACGGGCTTCTGCAGGGCGTGGCGTCGCCGGTGGCGACGGAGGGCCTCCCGCCTCCCAAAGCTCGCCTGGCACCGCGAGCAGGCGTAGGACGCTGGGGGGGGGAGGAGAGAGACGTCGTCATCGCTACGCCACGGCCGTCCGCCAAACAGCCGCCGGGGGGGCGGGGCACGACAGCTACGATGGGCGGGGCACGACAGCAGAGGGGTCATTCCAGGGGTGTGACGCTTCACTACAGTTCATTACAATTGCATTACTCAAACATTACATTCATTACACAGTCTGCAAAGATTCTGCAGCAAGCTTTACATTACATTGCATTTATTTGGCAGATGCTTTTATCCAAGATTACATTACATTACATTACAGGCATTTGGCAGACGCTCTTATCCAGAGCGACGTGCAACAAAGATGATGTACAATAAGTGCATACTGGAGGTCATTGGAACAACTACAAAAACACAGGCCCGATAAGGTACAATACTCATTATGTAACAGCCTTTAAATGTACATTTCCTAAGCCAACACTGATGGGCGGGCTGGGGGGAGGGTG
The DNA here is from genome assembly GCF_018555375.3 of Anguilla rostrata. NCBI lineage: Eukaryota > Metazoa > Chordata > Actinopteri > Anguilliformes > Anguillidae > Anguilla > Anguilla rostrata. The sequence continues at coordinate 2,699,371 of NC_057949.1, forward strand.
TAACCAGAAGCAGTGAGAGACTCGTTTAAGAATAAAAATCTAAATTAGAGCCAACCGAAAGTAATAATCACAGACAACAGGCAATTTAAGTTTTACACACAGCATGTGTTCCAGGAAAATCCATCACATGAGACTTCCTTGCTGATACATGGCACCTGCAGCGAATTAGGCGTAATAAATTCACATCCCGAGTTACGGAAATAGGCCACATTTCTGTCAACCAGCTCACAAATTTCTAAAGACCGCCAGAATTTGATCCCAAGCAAATGTGCAGGCTCCACGTGACAGCCCTCCCGCTGCACTAAATTCCACAGTTCAAAAAAAGAAGTGTAGATGCTAGTTGGGCTGTTACAAACTGTAATGTCACTGGGTGAATTCGGGGATACAACTTACGTGAATTTTTTAAAATCTCACTCAAAATACAAAACACTTCTCTCTGTCAACAGAGAATGTTTCTTCGTGTGGTCATATTTTCAGGCAGCACTCTCAATCGGTGACAGAAGAGACTGTAAAACGGCTGACCGTGCTAAAATGTCATCCGTTTACAAGCCTGAATTTTCACTGGAACTCTACACACGAGCTTCACCACTTCGTTAATTCATAATTATTTTAAAATACCTCTGCTGCAAACTATTATTAATACTACCTTTTTCTGTGCAAGTCAGACGTTATGCAGCGGAAATATTTAGTGAGTATTTCCCATTGCTTTAAACAAAAACTAACCTGCCTGCAGTGAATTAGACTGAATTAAACACAAACGTCCCTCGTTAACATTGCTATCAATCATCATCTGTGCTTAATTAGCGGTAATTACAATCAATGTAGTTAACTTGGGCAGTGCTCTTGGGATAATTGACATGGTTCGACAAAAAGGCCATCTTGCTGGCAGAGAACTGAAGTACACACAAGACAACAAGCAGTGAAAGTGGTGACCCTATCCAGGATGAGTTCAACACCGATTTGTGACTTCACACGAGAACGCACAACCCTATTTGCATAACTGACATCCCAACACAGCAGGACGAGTTATTTAATAATCGCTTGGCGAACAGAGACCCCACCCCCAACAATCTGAGTGTCTGCAACTATGCGATTGACTTCACTACATAACTGAAACACCCCATTGGAACTGCAATTTCTGCAAAGGCACTCAGAAAGAGTCACGGTTACATCAGCCATTCCATGCCACAAACAGGAAATGATGCCTCCTCCAACAGGAAATTACTCAGCCACTGTGGGAGGAACGGGGGACCAAAGCTCGCACTGGATCCTTGCAGCTGACACAATGCCGACTTTCACTTTTTCATGCTGAAAAACTGGAAAAAAAAAAGAAAAAAAAGAAAAGGAGAACTCTCTCTAGTTTTAATCTGTACTTGTGAAACTGAATCATCCCATCCCCACTGGCACCAACTCCGGATAACCAGCAGGCCAAGGCACAGTAGCCAAATTTAGCTCAGGAAAGTTAGCATGAACCGCAAACAGTGATACAAACTCCTAGAGCCTGAGTGCAGTGTGAGATACTCAAACACAAAATACAAATCGCGCACAACTGTCAAAGCTACCCAGAAGGGCCGTAAAGTTGAATTCGGCACATTCCCAGCAAGAACATTTGTTTTCAGTACATTCCTGGAACATGGAGTTAGGACACATTTGTTCTTTCCCAGACTGAACATTCATCCAGTCTCCTGGATGTCCCTGTCTGCAAGTCACACGGAACACTGAAGGACAGGCCTTAGTACACCATTCGTTTTTATTAAGCTAGTTAAATTTAAAATGTGAACAGTAATTCACGTTGATTCTAGCAGGAAGGTCGGTAATGTTAAATCTATCATTTCAAAACTTGTTTGGAACATACATTTGACGTGTGGCCTCATGTTTTTTCATGAATAAATAACCAAATACCCACCGTCACCAGTACGTTCATATGCAAAACACCTGGAATATTCTTCAGTGACAAGGGCAAATGGGCTGGGACAAAAATACATTCAAAGTATATTTCAGAAATGTTCCGATCGGAACGTTTTATCGCAAACAGATGCCAGTCTAACTGGAATCTCCTCCTAGGTTCTTGAAACACTGTGTGCCTGGATGCTTAGAGTTAGTTTTTAAAGCCTCCGCCATTTTGTATTTTACCTTCATTTGAGAATCCCACAGTTTGCATAAAGCACAGGGTCGCATTAAGCTTTAATGAATAATAAACGCGTAATACGCACTGCAGTTTACAAGCTCTGTCCAGACCCCACACCCTACAGGGACACGATTCGGTTAGGTCGGTCGGGTTGTCGCGGTTACCTGGATGCGTCTGCGCGTGCTTGCGTATCCTCCCCCAGGTGCGCTCCACCACCTGGCAGCCAATCACAGGACAGGAGTAGCCTGGGGAGAGAGAAGCAGCGCAGTAGGGTGCACACGACCACAGCCCAATCCCTCCCTCCCTCCCTCACAGCCCCGCCCCCCACAAGTGTCAGGTCAGACAGATTTTCCTTTGGGGGGTAGTAAAGTTTGTCTGGGACACTAATGCTGCTGCATTACAAAAAGATTAAAAATAAACAAATACGTGCCCAGCAGTCATAAACACAGAAACACAATGCAAAATGCACATCACGTACACACACACACACACACAACACAAAACACGCGTGTCACATACACATGACATCACACAATATGAAACACATGCAGCCACATGTAGGACCTAACTCACAAAACAACACACCCACACGCCCATACACAAGACATTACACATCGCCCTCATGCAACAACACCCTCGTGACACATCACCCCCACGCAAAAAGAGTAGGTCCAAGTGCCACAGTGTTTACTTACACCGCAAGAAATCGATAATCCAAATAAGTCATCAGCCAGAGTGTAATCAGTGCTGGCCTAACCAAAGACCAGGAGCCTGTATCACAAAGCACGGTTACTGAGTTAGCTGGGTAGCTGCATTAAATAAAACTTGTAACAGCTCTTTTTACTTCAGCCCACGTTCTAGATTTGGGAGGGTTAAGGGTTTTACTCAGTGCAGTTATTTGGCTAACTCAGGCTTTGTGACACAGGTCCCATGCCTTTAAGCTGTTCATTTCCATCAAGCGTTGACCAGTATAATTCACACAGGGACAGATTAATTCTTGTACCCTGCTCCTCAAACTGACCCAGGATCAGTGAAAGGTGGTTTCTTTGATTGATTGACAGTTGGGCACAGGATTATAGCCCAACCATCTACCCATAGTAGGTCAACCAGCCCTGAAACACTTCACTGTCTCAGCAGAGAGCAAAGACTCCTTCCTGTGCAAGTGACAACCATAAGAGCAATGCAATTTCAGCCCACGCATAATGGACTTCAATTGACTGCACAAGCAGAGATGTTATTTCCAGACCCTAAATGTCTCAACCTGAGGGAGAGGACATTATGCCTGATTGCAAAGAATGAAAGCAACAGCACTACTGGCCCCCATGGGCTAGATTTCAGTATCTCCGCTATAAAGGGTCACGGAGCATTGGGTCTAGTTTTAGGTGGGGCTTTTCCTAACACCTATAAGTGTAGCGCTACCTTCTCCATGAGAAGACCTGGGTCAAACACGCATTTGTTTTGGATTCAAATAATTTTCTACGCTTTACTGATTTCGTCTGGTGTACTGGAACCAATGAAATGCTCTCAAAAAGCGCAAAACCCCACCTTCTGGTCATATTGGCAGGCTCAATTACACCAGGCAAGATCAACAGAGCACAGAAAAGTATTTGAATCCAAAACAAATACGTATTTGACCCAGGTCTGTTCCCCGAGTTACTCCTAACCCATTCAGCGGCTACCCAGCCACGCGTCCACACAGTGATGCAGCAATCAGGAAAAGATTCAAAGGCGCCCAAGAACCAGCCAATCAGATTGAGAGACAGGTTTAGGGGGGCGGAGCCCTTCCGGGTCTCACCTGCGTGGGTTCTCTCGTGAGCCCTGCGAGCCACGCGGGTCTCGAACTCCGCCCCGCAGCCCTCCTTCACACACCTGAAAAAGTCGGGCGCACGCGAAACACCCCGCAAATCAGTTCAGCTAAAGTCAGGCTATTCATAAATTCATCGTTTGTTTCGCCTCCCCGGTCGTGCTCATTCGCTAAAACCAGACGCCCCTTCTCGCGCGCGTCCTAAATGCCGACTCAGTTTCCCCCCGCCCTCCTCCAAGCGCGTTAATATTTCATCTTACAATTTTCCGGAGAGCCGTCACAGATCAGTGGCATTAACACTACACACCAGACACCTGGGAGACAGGTGAAAACAAAACAAATATTTACACAAAAGCCGAGCGTATTGAAGGCTCGAGGAAACAAACCTAAGCCGTGCGGAAGAACTTCTCTGGCTACTGGAACACCTGCAACTTGCTTTTAAGAGTTTTCAGAGAGCGCTTTAGTCTAAAGCTCGTGTTAATTGCAATCAAAACCAAATTTCTGCCGTTTTCCGAAACATGAATATCTGATCAAAGTAATTTGAAGATTACCGCTCTCTGTGCAACTTTGAGTATAAATCTCTCAGCATCAGGCTTCATGCAAAACATTCAGTTAAGGGTCATCTTAAAAGCGCTGAACAACAAATTAAGAGTGAAGCTGCATACAAATAAGGCCGGTTTTCCCAGATTCCGTAAACACATCAGTGGCTGCAATCTTTCTCTTAGTCCTTCATTATGGTGATGCTATATATAGGCGTGCGTCAACTTCAGACCTCTGGATGCTGCCTGTCACTCAGTTCTTAGATTCATAACTCGTGACTCTTATTTTGATGCACATCACTGTACCAAAATCTGGGCTGGCCTTCTCTCCATGTGAGAAGAGAGCACCACTCATTTCTCCATTTTCAAAGCTTTTACATAGGCCGCCATCTTATCTCGCTTCACTTCTTACATAGAGATTTAGAGCTCATCCGACTCTGTATTCAAGATTGTCTTCTGCTACTGGTTCTAGCAGTAAATACAAACCGTGGATGGATTGCTTTTAGATATTGTGCTCTATCAACCTAGAATAACTTACAAACCTAAAAGCTTCATATTCTGGGCTTCATATTTATAGCACTCATTAATGGTCTGGTTAGTTTTAATTGTGACTATGTTTAGAGATGATGCTTTCTGATATTCTACCAATACCTGATTCTTGTCTGTTTTATGGAACTGATATTTTGGTTATATACCGTCTGCCTATTTGATCGTTTTAATTTGATAATTCTTTTATTTGGAAACTCGGCACTCAACACGTCTTCTCCTGAGTGTGTATAATGGTTGGATGAAATCTAATTCCACGTTCAATTCCAAAGTTTCCAGATGGCTCCTGTATGGTTGTGTACATTTGTTCCTAGCGGTGCAATTATTATAGCAGATGCACGGTGAAAAACAGCTTTAAGCACAGCTAAGCTAACCGAAGAGGACTACAGGCACGACTGCATTAAAGGGTTTTAAAGCCTATTTAATCACACCTCTGTTCTGATTGGGTGAATAAGAACCAAAAGAGCAAAACCTCAGATATCCAGGCCTTTAAAGCAGTATCACTCAATAAAAACCTTCAGCTTTTCCATAGATGCCACAGTTCTGCCACAACAACTACCTGAAGTTTGGAGAGACGCCATGTTCTTTCAGATGCATCTTGTACATCCTGCGTTTCCGGAACATTATATGGCATTCTGGGTGACGACACTGAACAGTGGACAGCCAACAGGGAGGAGACAGACAAAAGTCAAGCAGAAGTGAACATCAGTATCTGATTGACAGTAAAACAGCAAACTACCCCGGAAAATATTTGCCACAGGCTATGTGTAGTCATTCAAAGAAGACAGACAATAAGGAACGTGTGTAGAGAGAGTTCAAAGGCAATCACACCATAAATCATTTTTACAGCTTATGCTGCTATAAAGATCATACACTGGGATGCGTTTAATTGGTGGAAATGATCAAAGGAACGGGTTACTGCGCTTATGAGCCGGATATGGACAAGGTATAAATTATGGTAATCTGGCTCCCTCTATTGAACAAACCTTGAAGTACGTGTCCTTGTTACCGTGGGCATACAAGACATGCCTCTTCAGTTTGCCAACGCTAAAGAAGCTGCTGGGGCAACCCGACTGAGTACATCTGAGGAGAAGCAAAAAATGTTCCACTTAAAATTATTACAGCTGCAAATAATTAAATTTCCATTTTATAAGGTAAATTTTAAGAAATTTGGCCACCAGATAGTAAACCCACCTGGTAGAAACAACGAGTGCTTTATATATTCAAATTGCCGTTTTTAATAAAAAATTCCATAATAACCATTTGAAAATCGAAATATTTACCTGAACTGCTTCGCTCCGGAGTGGCTTAAATTATGGCGGCTGAGGTGAGACCTGCGGGAAAAGCGTCGGCCACAACCCGTCTGGGGGCACTGCAAGGGTCGCTGGTGTGGAAACAGAGGCGGCGGCTGAACGGCGATTATTAGCACACAGTCCAATTGCATGTAAAAAATACTGATTAAAGCAGCACAAAAAACTAGTGTCAACATCGCACTGCTTTAATAATGCGATGCGCATGGATGGATACGAAGGCACTATTGGTAAAGTCAACTAAAACGAAGTATGAATCGGCTACATACTAAACACATTGATTAACGTAGTGTCCAGTCATACGCACGATCGTGGTCTATATTAAGAATGATATATAGAGCAATTCGTTTAGGAAGCACCAATAATCATCTTCGTCCCCGACGTGGCTGCTTAATTGATGCCTACGGTTACCGCATACATTTAGGACGGCTTACACTAGTGGAGCTGACCTACCAGTCGTAAATTACTCCCTCGCAGTTTCACAAGGCTGATTGCGAAATCAGGTCGGAGACGGTGAAGGTGACAACAAAACCAAAACAGGTTTCTCCTTGTGGCCGCTATAATACTGAAGTAGTTATTTAGGCCTACAATTTATGTCTGGCACGCGGACTTGTTATGTTATATTTTGCTTCCTGCATGCGATCGTGTTCCACATAGTTTAATCAGGGTTGGAGTTAATTTGACGGCAAATCAACCAATTAAAAGGACTTTGCCTTGGATCAAGACTCAGTAGGATAGCTAATTCCCGGGCAGTCTAAAGAGCGTCATAATAGACATCAACCTCGAAATTATATCAAATATATTATTAGCCCCTATTATTAGTCTCAATACAGAATGGAAACCAATTTCCATCATTACTTAATTTATTTGAGCTCGAACATACAACAAACGATAGTAAAGCCAATATAGTCTGTTTTCACTGTCATATGGAAAACTTTTTAATCTGACAAATCGTTTAGGCAAAGTCTAAAAACTTTATATGTCACTTAATTAAATCAACTCCACAGCAATAGTCGCGGTAAATCAAGATGAATTAAGTGCATTTTTTCGGCCTTCGATTAAATATATTAAATGTAATTTACCGCGCCAGTATGGACCGTTTCGTGTTCTTTCAAACGCCATTCCTTGGTGAACCTGGCTCCACATTCGGCGTGAACGCAGTTAAATAATTTTAGACGTGGTATCGCATCTAGTTGCCCGTGGTTTACGCTGTTCATTCTCACACTGCTGTAAACTTTTTTCTCTCTTTCTCGTCTTAGTCTGAGCACGAGAAAGAACAATACGATTTTGTTTGACACTGTTATGTGTCCGATAGTTCACCGGGCCTTCTATCACGTGCGGGCAATAACAAATTAGTGAAAGCGAAGGAAATTGTCCTATTTAATTTCCCTTAATTATTCGAAGTTATTTTACAGACTTGTTTCAAAAGTGCAATGTAGCAGCGTAACATGCTTTTACACAAGAGTGCTTGCAAATGTCAAGATTGCGTGATACCAGAATACGATTCCTTATGTGGTCTCTATCAAAAGAAAAAAAAAAAAGAAAGGCCTACTAGATGATTTTTGTTATATTCCAAGCTAAAATCTGCTGAATTGACTGACTAACCCAGACATCGTTTTACTTTCCAAGAAGGTGTCTGTGTGTAAGCAATTAAGCAATTAAGCGGGCCCTCTTTTATCCAGGCTGTCTAAACCTCAATGGCACACGTATAAACTGCTGCGGACTTGATTGATCGCGTCAGCACTTTCATTTGAGTTGAAACACCACACGACCAAGGGAATTTTCCATTAAAAGCATACTGATTTATAGACTAGCACACTTCTCATAAAACACACAAGTTAATCAAACACAGTGCAGGCCTTCTCGAGATTAACAGGGGAAGTCCTTTACCCTCATCAATGTCTACAGACTGCGTAAAAGCAGTTTCCTCAGCACATACGTCCATCACACACACGATTGTACAGTAACCCAATAAAACACTTGTCAGATAAAAGTATTCTCTGGTAGTAAGTCAGGTGAAAGGCAGCCGTTTGTTCACAGTGTGGAACCTGACAATCGCTGAGTGTGTGTATTAGAAACGGAAAACATTTCTGATAGTCCCTTTTCGATGAGAAGGCAAGTAGTCTTACAGATGTCAGTGGTTGTCTCTGTCCACCGGCGCTGTCGGACACTGGGAAGAATCCTCTTTTGCGTTAGACGTAGCTGTACCAGCCAGCAAACACACAGCCCCATCTAGTGGCCAGCCTTCTGCACAGCTTTCGTTCCGCCACCGTTTTCCAAATCAGCAATAAGGTTGAGGAGGAGCACAAAACCCTCAATGCAAGATGTGTCGAAGGGGTGCACAACTTCAGTCCTGAAGTGCACGCGTGCGTGTGTGCTGGGTTTAGTTCCAACAACTATTCTAGCGTAACTCTGCTATACGTACCGATGTAGATTTACTCCGATAGCTATCAGAGTGCAAAAACGTGTTTTAAAATGCATTTTACAGCTGCAGAGGTCAGATCAAATAAATGATTGAGGCTAATTAAATAACAGAAATTGGAATGAAATGCCTAAACGGATTGGCTGTCGTTGTGCACCCCTGGTCAAGTGTCATGTCACAGTTTAGTTTTGGCATTGCATTAAAATGCAAAAAATATTTTACATACATTTCTAAAATGAATGTGCCTGTAAGAAAGAGGAATTAAGTGCATTAAAAATGTACATTCACATGACGGAGACCTATGACATAAATAAAATCAATCATAAAATGCGTACAACACAATCCTTTGAAGTGGATTATGTATACAAATGTTCAGCCGCATACTTTGGACCTCAGGCCTAAGATCAATGGGTGTTTCAGTTTTGTTTTTTTAAATATGGATAATATTTCTCAAATTCTAAAGTAAGGGAGTTAAACATGGAGCGTCGCCATTTTTTGATGGTCAGAGAGAATCGCTGACTCAGGTCTGAGAATGTTCAGCCAAAGAGGTCTCCAGACCGTCTCCACATCAGCTTCAGATTCACAAGGCCTCGCACGTCGACTTTGGTTCTAAAACAGCACAAACTCTGCGTCCCTACTTTAAGGAAGCACTTCTTACAAAGTCTCATTCACAAAGGTTCCAGATGCCAGCTGGTTTCCCCTTCAAAAATAAATATCCACAAATATATATCTATATTGAGAAATTTAGGCACATAGACATTCGTACTTATGGCTACAGTCTGCTTGCTGCTGCAAAAGTAGTGAGGTCAGGGGTGCTTGGCGGACATTCGTCGACCCGCGTTTCGCGGGGCTGCCTGTTTCCCTGGCCTGAAGGCACAGGTGGTGCAGATCCATGAGGCTGCTGGGGAGCAGGACCAGGGACAGGGACCATTAAGGTCACAGCGCTGCAGCGTCTGGTGCCGTAAAGCTGTAAACCGTTCTGGAGAGAAAAAAAGGCCACGTCCACCCCGGTGTCCCCCTGGGAGCACCCCCCCCCCACAGGAGGCGGAGTCAGGGGAGGAGCCAGGGGCGGGGCATGGGGGGGGCTGGGGGGGGAGTCGATTCCCCCGCATGTCTGTCGTATGGAAAAGGGTGTGAGGGCTGGCGGGGCGGGGGGGGGGCGGGGCGGGGGGAGGGAGGCGTGGCCTACCTGGGCCTATCCTCACACTGGCCCAGGTGAACCCTGACCACGCCCTGGCGGTGGAGGCGGAGCAGGTGCCCGAACTCGGCGGGCATGGCGTGCACCTTCTTCTTGCCCTGCCGGTCGTCGTAGTAGTGGTTGGTGAGCGGGCGGCGGTCGTGCGGGTGCTGGGCGTGCGGCCAGAAGCCGTACAGGTGCACGTTGGCGCACAGCTCCAGGGCCAGGCTGGCCACGATGAGGCCGGTGCTCAGGCGGACCGTCCGCAGGCCCTGGGCCCTCCAGAAGTGCGCCAGGCTCTGCAGGTAGGCGGGGCTGAGGAAGGCGGGCCGCGCCCGGCCCCCAAAGTCCCGCAGCGTGTAGAACGCCCGCAGCGACACCGGCGTGTTGTGGGCGTACGAGAACGCCGGCAGCAGCAGCAGCGCCTCGCCGTAGTCGCTCAGGCTCTCCACAAAGGGGCGCCGGTACTCCATCAGACCCTCAAACCTGAGAGGGGGGAGAGGGACGGAGAGAGAGAGAGGCAGGGGGGAGAGGGAGAGAGAGAGAGAGGGGGAGAGGGAAAGGGGATAGGAGAGAAAGTAAGAGAGAGAGAGGCGGGGGGAGGGAGGGGGAGAGGAAAGAGAGAGCAAGAGGGAGAGGGAGAAAGCAAAAGAGACAGAGAGAGAGGCAGGAGGGGAGAGGGAGGGGAGATAGAGAGAGAGAGGGAGGAACAGAGGAGAGAGAAAGCAAAAGAAAGCGAGAGAGGCAGGGAAAGAGGGAGAGGGAGAAAGGAAAAGAGAAAGAGAGAGAGGCGGGGGAAAGGGAGGGGAAATAGAGAGAGAGGGAGGAACAGAGGAGAGAGAAAGAAAGAGAGAGAGAGAGGCAGAGGGAAAGAAGGTAGAACAGAGGAGAGAGAACGCAAGAGAGAAAGAGAGAGACCGGGGGGAGGGAGGGAGTGGGGAGAGAGGGAGAGAGAGAAAAAAAATGGGGGTGGATATAGAGAGATATGAAACAGCAGAGTAAAACATAGCACATGCCCCCAAGCCCAGGATCTAGATCAGTTACATTTTTGTCATATCATGGTCATGGCACTTAACTACATTAGTTGCAGTGTCTTTACCACAGACGTCTCAGGATGAAAGGGCACGTGGGAGGTTGGGAGGTTTTTCTTAGTCTATGGCACCATTTACAAAACAAAATGCAAGACCATACTTAGCAAAGAAAAGCGAAGTAATACCTAGAACTATGCTGACAGGGTTTTTATTTGTAGACAAATAAAAGATTCCGTATTGATTCAAGACAGCCTGCTGGAGATGGGAGATTGATAAAATGCAATTGCCAAAACTTCATTACAGTTTTTGATACACCTATTTATCTGCTCTTTAAATTACACCATTTCTTTTACCACTATCTTTTCAACACACAAAATTCCAAATCATTTGACCCCTTTCACACAAATAAATAAGAATATGAAATTGTTCACCAGTAGATTGCAATGACAATGAACTTTCGATACCTAGATAGGGTTTGTGTGGTGAGAAAGCACCAGAAGAAATCATTAACAACTGCCAACGTTTCTAGATACTTGAATGATACTTCAGTAGAGCACAGAGATGAACTTACAGCACGGACCCCCTCCCAATCAGATAGGATAGCAAACATAGATGCTGACAAATTGTCTTGTGACTGTAGACACGCGGGGGTTGGGGGTGGGGTATCATTTCTTGAGGGCTCTATGTATTTCTGGATTTGTTGGCGACTTCTGCTCTCAATTATTCAGCTGCAGCAAAGTCAGTGACTCACAGAAAAGACCTCAGTAAAATGTTTCACACAGGGACAGCTTCATGACCTTACAATGTAGCTACAATGTCAGGTTGTGTAAATTATTTGGTTAATGAGACAAAATAATTAAGAGTACAAGTTGGTATAACATTCAGGAAACAGGCACTCCAGGAACTGGGTTCCCCAACCCCTTGGTTTAGACCCGCCCAAACCCCCTGACTCACTTCTCAATGAGGATGCTGGGATTTGCGGTCACCAGGTTTGTCTTGTTGCCTACATCTTTCTGATAGGCCTTGTCCAGAGGAGGGAGGTTGCACCTTTTCACAGAGGGAGAGATGGAGGTTGTGTCGTTACATCGCTTCGGTAGCGCTGTCGCTAGCGTACGCTCGGACGCGGCGGCTCGGTCGCCCCTCGCTGCCGCGCCGAAGGGGCGGACGCACCTGAAGACGAAGTGGGCGGAGTCGATGGCCTCCCCGCAGCTGCTGTTGACGAGGATCCCGCCGTTGCCCACCACCGCGCACGTCTTCCAGGTGACGTTCGCAAACGGCTGCTCCTGCAGATTATACACAGGGTTACACACTCGCTCTGCGGCACACACACACACTAACACACGTATGAGCACCCTGAAACACACATTCGCACAAACACACATATACACACATGCACTAACACATGTATGAACACACTGAAACACACATATACACACACAAACACACACAAACACACATACACACACTGAAACACACATACTCACAAACACACATATACATACACACAAACACACATATACACACATGTACTAACACATGTATGAGCACCCTGAAACACACATTCGCACAAACACACATATACATACACACAAACACACATATACACACATGTACTACAAACACACATATAATCACACAAACACACATATCACAAACACACATATACTAAACACACATTACACACACACACACAAAAACACATATACTCACACTCACATGCACAAACACACATATGAACACACTGAAACAAACATATGCACAAACACACATATACATACACACACAAACACACATATACTTTACACATACTTACACACATAAACAAACATATGAACACACTCACGCACAAACACATATGAACACACTGAAACACATACGCACAAACACACATATACACACACTCACATACACAAACACACATATACATACTCAGACACACAAACTCACACACACACATACTCACACTTACACACACAAACACACACATACTCACACTCACAAACACAAACGTACAGTATGAACACACTGAAACACACATTCACACAAACATACATACATATATACACTAATAGATACAAACGCACATACACAAACACAGATGTATACCCACACACAAACACGCACTAGAACATACAATCACATATGTACACACACACACACATACACACAAACATAATACATAACACAACACCAACTAGTACACACACACATACTCACACACACACTCTCTCGCTCTCTCTCACACATACACACATACACAAATATAATTTTACTAACCAACAGTCTCACATGCAAATATTTACACACAGATATTCATACACACACATACACACACACGATCACACAGTGAGTATTACTCTCGGGGGCTGTGGGGTACCTTAGCGAACGTGCTGTAGAGTTTGGGGGTCACCTGCAGGGGCTTCCTCTTCTCCCCGTCGTAGTAGATCTTTGAGTCCAGCGGCGTGTTATTCTGAGTGACGATCGCCGTGGAGACACCATGACACCTGCTGGACAGCTGTGACCTGGGGACGACACAACAGCCTGAGCGCGTGCAGCCCCGCTCGCTACAACCTGCTCTCACCTGTAGTTCTACTCATTACAAACTGCTCTCACCTGTAGTTCTGCTCGCTACAACCTGCTCTCACCTGTAGTTCTACTCATTACAAACTGCTCTCACCTGTAGTTCTGCTCACTACAACCTGCTCTCACCTGTAGTTCTACTCAATACAACTTGCTCTCACCTGTAGTTCTACTCACTGCAACCTGCTCTCACCTGTAGTTCTACTCAATACAACTTGCTCTCACCTGTAGTTCTACTCAATACAAACTGCTCTCACCTGTAGTTCTACTCATTACAACCTGCTCTCACCTGTAGTTCTACTCATTACAACCTGCTCTCACCTGTAGTTCTGCTCGCTACAACCTGCTCTCACCTTTAGTTCTGCTCGCTACAACCTGCTCTCACCTGTAGTTCTACTCATTACAAACTGCTCTCACCTGTAGTTCTACTCATTACAACTTGCTCTCACCTGTAGTTCTACTCATTACAACCTGCTCTCACCTGTAGTTCTGCTCGCTACAACCTGCTCTCACCTGTAGTTCTGCTCGCTACAACCTGCTCTCACCTTTACAGTTCTGTCGCTACACTAGAACTCAAAGTTACGAGTCTATCACTGCAAGTGACTGTAGTACTCACATGGTAGAAGTTCAGGTTGTATTAAAGTATGTATTACTCATTACAAACTGCTCTCACCTGTAGTTCTATTCACATTACAAACTGCTCTCACCTGTAGTTCTACTCACTACAACCTGCTCTCACCTGTAGTTCTACTCAATACAACCTGCTTACTCACTCATCATGTTCTGCTCACTACAACCTGCTCTCACCTGTAGTTCTCTCAACTGCAACGCGCTCGTACACTCTCTCACCTGTAGTTCTACTCAATTGCAACTGCTCTCAGCTGTAGTTCTACTCATACAACCTGCTCTCACCTGTAGTTCTACTCAATACAACCTGCTCTCACCTGTAGTTCTACTCATTACAACCTGCTCTCACCTGTAGTTCTACTCACTACAACCTGCTCTCACCTGTAGTTCTGCTCAATACAACCTGCTCTCACCTGTAGTTCTACTCACTACAACCTGCTCTCATCTGTAGTTCTACTCACTACAACCTGCTCTCACCTGCAGTTCTACTCACTACAAGCTGTTCCCTAATATACAACTCACTACAGCTTGTTTACACATACAGACTAACTCACTACAACCTGCTCTCACCTGTAGTTCTATTCACTACAAACTGTTCACTCACACAGACCTACTCAACACAGCCTGTTCCCACATACAGACCAATTTACAACAGTCTCTTCCCTCATACAGAACCTACTCATCACACCTGTTCCCATGTACATATCTACTCACCACAACCTGTTCCCTCACAAAGACCCTACTCATCACATCTATCCCCACATATACTTACTCACCACATCTATTCCCACATATAGACATACTCACCACATCTATCCCCACTTATAGACCTACCCACCACATCTATTCCCACATATAGACCTATTCATCACACCTGTTCCCTCATGCAGACCTACTCACCAAAGCCTGTTCCCTCATGTATACCTACTCACCACAGTCTCTTCCCTCATACAGACCTCACCACACCCTGTTCCCTCATGCAGACCTACTCCTCCTTATACTGTTTTCACAGGTTGTGTGCTTCCTTTGTTTTTCTAGTCCCCTGAGGGAGCCTCATTATCTTACATCCTGCATTTTTGTCAGATAAGCTTAAGTTTAAACTAACATGCTCATATCACCATAGATTTGACCTTTAGCTCATTTACATCCATGACCCTTTGTTCTACTGACAAAACTCAACCTCAAAAATCTGTTGTAGCTCACTTCCTTAATCCCTTTCAGTCCAATCCTTTCGCTGCTCCTGAAGTTTAAATGTCTTAGTCCTTACTTAAATGTCTTCGTCCTTACTTAAATGTCTTAGTCCTTACTTAAATGTCTTTCGAGCAAGAAAATTTAGGTGCCCCTTCTTTGTACCTTTTCAAGAGCTTCTATATCTTTCCTTTAGTGAGTAGCCAAGAAGAAATCAGTACTTTAAATCTGGTGTGACACAGACATTGTATAACATCAATACAATCTCTTTGGATTTATACTCAATACTTTCTGCTATATGTCCCAGGATTGGAATTTTTACCCATACAGCACAAAGCCAAATAATGACACAAAACTGGATTTCACAGCAGTTGCAATAATGCCTCTGACCTTCATGGTAAATACATTTAGTAACACTGTCATGAGAAATGTTGAAATTGGATATTTTTGTGTGGTGAGTGTGTGTGTGTGAGTGTGTGTGTGTGTGTGTATTTCCTGCCTCTTGTTATACTACTCAGTACTATGGCTGTGCACTTGCCCATGACAAAGTGGCGTTTTCAATACTACAGCTCACGTGGTACTACAGGAGAGCTGGCGCTGAGAAAATGAGAGGGGCTATAATCCCTCACTGTGGGGAGGGCTGGAGGAGAGATGGGGGAGTGTGGGTATGAATGAGTGCATGAATGAGTGCTTGTTTTGTCTTGTCTTGTCTAGTATGTAAAGTTGGAAAATTGAAAATGAAAATAAAATTCTATAAAAAAAAAAGAGATATACTGCGACTATGGCAACAGCCTTCGGTCTTGGGGAGGGCCTTCTCCTTACTGAGGTGGGATAAGGTGGGATAAGCTTCCTTTTCCCGCACAGTCTGTGCCCTGCGAGAGTTAATGATCCTGCATCTGCTTTCGCATGGCCGTGTTTTCTCTTCCCATATAAATCACATCATCTGGAACCTTGGCCCACTGGGCAGGCACAGGAGGTTAACCAGAGCTGTGAAATACATTTCCCCAACCCTCCTCTGTATCTGTGTGTGTGGGGGTGGTGGGGGGGGACCAGGGCCAGAAGTTAACTTCTAAAAGGATTTCGGGGAAAAGGTTAGCCTTGATCCCTTCCGTCCCAAAACAATGCATTGTGTTCACAACTGTAAGTATTTATTCAGCTCCTGGTGTCTATATTGATTGAGCACCTGGAATCAGGAATCAGGAATCAGGACAAGAGTCACACGTCTGAACTCTAGCTCTTAGTTGAGGACTTCTTTACCTGAACTTGTTGAAATTGGCATTCTGCTTCTTCCAGGCATAGCTGTAGAGTTCCACCATCTTGTCGATTGTGTATTCCCTTCAGAGGACACAAGGGACAGACAAGGTGTGACACGGGTATGGAAAGGAGCGCGTGTGTCGGTGCTTGTTGGGGTAAGGACCAGTATATCCAAGAGGCTCAACGCCAACTGTGTAACCCTATTTATTACCTGCCTTTGACTTCTAATCCTTTGGAAAACATGAAAAGTGAACTGAGAGAAATGTTGTGCAAAGCTAAAGAAGAGAAATGGATCACAGAAAAAGAATATGATTTCTTAATGCCTGATAATCCTCGTCTAGCATCATTTTATATGTTGCCTAAAATCCACAAGGATTTAATCCACTTTAAACCCACCAGGCAGACCCATTATTAGTGGTAATGGAACTATCTTGGAACCTGCTTCTAAATTTATTGACCATTTTATAAAACTCTTTGTCTTCACCCTACCTGCGTTTCTCCAGGACACCGCACATGTTCTTAAAAAACTTGATGAATTACATAATATCGGGGATGCATTTTTAGTTACCATGGATGTAGAGTCTCTATACACTAACATTGATCACAGTGAAGGCCTTGAGGCACTAAGATATTATTTACAACAACGGCCAGTGGAAAAATGCCCCCTAGTGAATATAGTGTGTCATTTACAGAATGGACTCTCAGAAACAATGTATTCTTATTTCAGGATCAGCTTTACAGACAAGAAAAAGGGACTGCTATGGGTGCAGCTTATGCTCTCATACTGTGTACAGTCTTGTTTATCCATCTGTTATTGATTAATGTTGACTAATGATGAGTGATTGATTGATTTCTGTCGCTATAAAATGACGTATGTATTTTCCCATCACCACTTGTGTACCCCGACGAAGGCCCCTTTGAGCTGAAACGCGTTGGTCGGTTAGTGTTTTTTTTTTTGTCAAGCCATGGATTTACAATAAATACAATACAATAATATTTTTTTTTTTCCAACGGAAGAGTGTGCCTTGTACATCCTTTAAGTTCTCCTACAGTAACCTACTCTTTATGTGTTTTTCTACAAAGGAAAATAACTTAAACCCGTTTATTGCTATTTAACTAGCCCAGTTCAAAGAGCACCTGATTCTCGTTTGGCACGATTGTGGACCCACGCAGCGCTCCGTGCATATCGTTGTATCCAATAAAGCGGTAGATACGTCCGAATGACACCTGATCTGGAAACATACTGACGCAGGTTTTCGCAGGTCCTCCGTTTTGTGTAATTATATGTTCCCTCGAAATCCTGGCGGCAGTGTTATTCCCTTGCGCACAGGACTGCCAGCCATGACGCTCAAGGCTATAACCATAGGCTATAAGACAGGGTCAGCCTGATGTGATCACAACATAATGGATCACAAGGCACAGCGCGGCTGTTCGGCTGGGTGCCTGTCGGTCGAATGCAACCCCGTGATCTAGCTGCTGCCGACCACTGAGTGGGGTGCGAAAATAGTTGCCTGTGTGTCAACAGAACAGATATCCAGGTTATCACGTTAGCACGCTGGCATTTGAACGGGTTACACAACTCAGAGCTGCTGTTATTATTCGTTAATATACTCGTTAACATGAACTGTTATTCCTTTTATTTAAAGCTCTAAGTTTTACTGATCGACCTGAAATATTTGTGTTTTTATATATTTTAATTGCCTTTTAATTTCCCCGTGTTATTTTAATTGTTTGAACTTTTAGTGACCACCCACGAGAATCAAATAAAAAGCAATAGCCTAAGTCATTGTGTAGCCTTCTTTTGATAAATAATTAGAGAAATATGTGTATCCTTGACCAAAGTTTTAAAGCAATGAAACAGAAAATTGATTATTTTAAAGTGACATTGGTTTCATGTTTAAAAATATTTTTAAGCAAACGGTGTTGTTTTTTATTTATTTTTAATTTTTATTTTTTTTAATTGAAGAATGCTGTATGCATAAGTATTCAACTCTTGAGCTCTGGAAGCTTTAACACTAGCACTGGGAAGTTATATATACAGTGAGCTCCATAATATTTGGGACAGGATTTGGCTCTGTACTCAACAATTTTAGAATTGTAATCAAGCAAAAGTGCACCTTCTCAGCTTTAATTAAATGCTGTTTTTTTATACATTTTGGTAGAAATTACAACATTTTTATACATAGCCCTGTCATTTCAGGACATAATGTTTGGCACAAATGGCTTCATAGGTGTTCCTGATTGGTTGGGTGTGTTCAGTTGCTTACTTAGTGCAGACATAAGAGAGCTTTCAGTATCTAGTCCTGATTCTAAGCTTTTGACTATTTGGAGTCTGGTATTGGCGTTTGTCAACATGAGGACCAGAGTTGTGCCAATGAAAGTCAAGGAAGCCATTACGAAGCAGAGAAATTATAACAAAACAGTTCGAGACAGAGGCCAAGCCTTAGTCTTACCAAAATCAACTGTTTGGAACATCACTAAGAAGAAAGAGAGCACAGGTGAGCTCAGAAATTGCAAAGGGCCTGGTAGGCCAAGGATGATCTACAGTTGATGATCTGTCAGTGACTACCATCCACAGAAGACCTCACAAACAGAACTACAGAGGCTACAGTGCAAGATGCAGACTACTAGTTAGTCGCAAAAACAGGATGACCAGATTACAGTTTGCTGAGAAGTACCTGAAAGAGCCTGCAGAGTTCTGGAAAAAGGTCTTATGGACAGATGAGACCAAGATTGACTTTTATCAGAGTGATGGAATGAGCAAAATGTGGAGGCCAAAAGTAACTACCCAAAATCCAAAGCACGCCCTCATCTTTGAGACATGGTGGTGGGGGGTGTTATGGTTTGGGCATGTGTGGCTGCCACAGGTACTGACGCACTTGTCTTCATTGATGATGTAACTGCTGATGTCAGCAGCAGAATTAATGCTGTAGTGTACAGACGCATCTCATCTCCTCATGTTCAAGCAAATGCCTCCAAACTAATTTGATGACACATTGGATGATCCCAAATACATAAGTACATATAAAAGCCAAAAACATTCACCCAATCTGAATCCAATTGGACATGTGTTTCATATGTGAAAGAGAAGACTTAAGCTCCAGAAACAAGTAAGAGCTGAAGATAGCTGCAGTACAGGCCTGGATGAGCACCTGGTGATATCTGTGGGTCACAGACCTCAAGCAGTCATTGCATACAAAGGACATGCAATGGATATTTTTGTAAATGCTGTAATTGGAGTACATAGTGGAATCATGGGGGGAAAAAATATGTCTTTGTCCCAAACATTATGGAGCTCAGTGTATACACACACACACACACACCTAGAAGTGAGTGTCACACATTCATTTCAATCTGCACAATGCATTATTATTATTACAAGGCAGGGCCAGTTCGAGGCCTTCCCATGTGCAGAAAAAATCTGGGCCCTATGAAAAATGAGCCAAGGAGCCCAGCTGTACAGAGACAGGCAGACTCTCAGACCAGACCAAACGCACAAAGTCCAGCCGTCACCACCTGCGGTGAGCCGCACAGTCAACAGTCCTGTCCTCACCTGCAGTCCTTGCAGGCAGATGTGTCCGACTCTGGGCTCTTGCGCACCTGGCTCGGGGAACTGCGTGGTTTGACATCACTGTGGAAACACAAGCGTCAGCAAAAAATAAAAAAATTAAAAAAAAGAACAAGCTAAAATAGACGCCTGAATACTGTTCTTTCTATGTGAAAGATAAACTTAGGGGTAGCGAAACCAATCAGTCATACTTCTGTCATTTGAAATACACATTGACTGTACAGTATATATCAAGTTTAAATTGTGTTTGTGATTATATCAAACACACACATATAAATGAATTAATGATTAAATCAATGAATGCTGTTGAGTTGAATTACTCACTAAATTTGCACCTGGTGGTGCAATTAGCACTTTTGTGTTGCAATCATGCCTCGTTTCTATTTTGACTTGCCATAACTTTAGTGACTAAGCCAATGCTTACTGTGTGAACTAGACTTGATGTTCATGGCTATGGATAACTGATAATTAATGACCATTTAATAGTTCTGATGACCTTTGGTATGGACTTATTGTACGTCTCCTTTGATAAAAGTGTTCACCAAATAAATGTAATGTAATTCAGCTGATGTAAATAAAATACTGTCAAATACACCTGACCAAACCACAACCTTGTTTACATACAGCTTAATCAAACTACAATCCATCCTGAACACAACCAAAGCAGCTCAACAACATAAAAACAACTGTTGTCTATCCCACTGACAAACACAGTCCAATTTTTCAGAAAAATGAGAACATTTGTGTATTGAAGTATGTTTAGAAAGAACCAGGTAAGGCAGTTCCTCAGCATCATTAAACCATAACGCATAGGCATCATGGAAAACAGTATTCACTTCATGGTTTAAAACAACCATGTTAGCTACATGTTAGCTTGAATCAGTTAATCATTGCAGTACCTATAGTTAGTTGTAATTCAGTTACAATTTTAAGTAAAGCGGTTCTGTATAAGTTCTGAACATGATTGATTGACAAGTGTCTTTTCAAACAACATTTCCCAAACTCATTTTTGTTCCAGATTAGGTCTTAATTAATTAATTTTAGCATTGTTTTTTAGCTTTTAACCCAGAGTACTCAGAGCCTCAACATACTTAAGAAGTCATTCCACATGCCATTGCTTTGATAAATACTTCAAATTTTGACCATAGCATTCTAATGTACTGGGAAGGTACTTGAAGCTCTGTTGTGCTGTGTTGTCTATGTATTGGGTTGTTTGTGGCCTGTGTTGTCTAAACCTCTATTGTTAGTATTGTGTTGTTTGTAGCCTGTATTGGGTGACTGCTTGTTTTTATTGTAACTATGGTGATGCCAAAGGCAAATTTCCACAATAGTGGACAATAAAGTATCTATCTATCTATCTGTTTATCTAACTGGATAATAATTTGTTTTTTTGACATATTCTTTAAGTCTCAAAGAAAGGTTTTTCAAATGAACAGTGGAGTTTTTATTTGGACCTGATAAACAAAAGAGAAGCAAAAAAAAAGCATTGAATGAAATAATTATTCAACATTTACATTTAAACTGGGCCTACAAAATCATAGAACCATGATTTGAATTACACGTGCTTGTATGATCTATAATAGCCTTTATGTTAATCTGTCTTTAGCGTAAATATACTTCCGGCAAAACGTTTTTCTTTAACAATGTATCTTCCCTGAGTCATTACCCGTAGAACAGAATTCAAATGGCTCTTCAAAGGGTGTTATCGCCGAGCGCTCTCTTTCTGACCCCTTGTAAATACAGTTAGTGGAAAATTGTGCTTTGGATACGGAGCCGTATCAGTGGACTTTTGACTCATCTGCGAGCTCACCCCTGCAATCGCTCCGAGCGCAGAACCACAGAGGGCCGAGCTGCGCTGAGCACGACTCCCAACGCCGAGCTGCGCTGAGCACGACTCCCAACACCGAGCTGCGCTGAGCACGACTCCCAACGCCGAGCTGCGCTGAGCACGACTCCCAACACCGAGCTGCGCTGAGCACGACTCCCAACACTCGAAGCTGCGCTGAGCACGACTCCCAACGCCGAGCTGCGCTGAGCACGAAGCACAACTCCCAACACCGAGCTGCGCTGAGCACGACTCCCAACGCGGAGCTGCGCTGAGCACAACTCCCAACACCGAGCTGCGCTGAGCACGCACAACTCCCAACACCGAGCTGCGCTGAGCACGACTCCCAACGTGGAGCTGCGCTGAGCACGACTCCCAACGCGAAGCTGCGCTGAGCACGACTCCCAACACCGAGCTGCGCTGAGCACGACTCCCAACACCGAGCTGCACTGAGCACGACTCCCAACACCAAGCTGCGCTGAACACGACTCCCAACACCGAGCTGCGCTGGACTAGGCTGCGCTGCCGAGCCCACCGCTCGGCGCTCGTTCCATCGGGCTGCTGAGCCGCTCCCCCCCTCCCGCCAGCTCCCAATGTGCATCTGGCACTGTCATAACGCGGAGGGGGCGGCGGGAGCGGAAAAGAATGGTGTAGTCACGCGGCCCCCAGATGCAACGATTCCACTTCCCTCTCCGTGCTGAAAGTGCATTCGGGGGGGCGGGGGAATAATTCCAGAAGTATCCGGGCCCAGAAGGAACCAGGTTCCTCCCGCCTCTTCGGAGTGAATAAATCCCTTTTCCGTCTGCCTGTCTGCGGGGGTCCCGACCTCGCCTCCCCCGGGCCGGGACACCCCCGCCCCCCACAACCCCCCCAGTGCCGGAGACTGGGCAGATAACGTTCCCCTCCCCGGCCCGCTGACCCCGGATCAGTTCAAGCCCGGCTGTGGGTGTAAGAGTTGGGGGCGGACCGGGCGATCCAGGATCAGCCGTCGGAAGGACTCACCTGTAGCTGAAGACGTACCAGACGAAGGCGGTCAGGACAGTTCCCAGGATGAAGAGACAGAGCATCAGGGAGAAAAGCAACTTCAACAGCAGCCCCCTCATCCCTGTGTCCTCTCTCACTCTCTCTCTCTCTTTCTCTCTCTCTCTTTCTGCCTCCTCTTCTCCCTGTCTAGTTTAACTGCCGCCTCCTCCCTCCGTCTATCCCTCTCCCTCTCTTTCAGCCGTTTATCTTCGCCGTCTCCTTCTCACACTTTTATTTTCCTCTATCTCTTTCACGCAGTCTCTCTCTCTCTCTCTCTCTCTCACTCTTGCCACGCCTCCTCTCTTGCCTTATATCAATCCGTCTTTGCCCCATTAAACGCTCTGCTAACATCCATCCCAACTTTTATTTTATTCGCCCGTCATCTTCGTACACCTTCCCCCATCCCGTCTCCGGAGAGCAGCAGTCAGTCGGGTTCCCAGCTTTCCTTTACTGAAACCGCTGAACCTCTTCCTCTATCATTTCTCTCCTTACCTCCCTCCCACTTTCACTCACTCACTCACTCACTCGCTCTCTCTCTCTCTCTCTCTCTCTCGCAGACCCTACCACATTCCTACTTCTGCTGAAGTCCCGAATTTCAAGCTGTTCCTCCTTGTGCTTTCCCAACCCCCACTCTCAGCCTTCCCACTGTTTCCCTCCGCACCCTCCCTCTTAGGCGTCACCCCCTCCCCCTGACCCCCTCTCTGCCTTCGTAAAGGGGAGGCAGAAACATGAGTGCCTGGTACTGAATTAGCCCACGGCCTGTCCTGGCCAAATGTGTGTGTGTGCGTGCGTGTGTGTGTGTATGTTCTGTGTGTGTGTGTGTGTGTGTGCGTGTGTGTGTATGTTCTGTGTGTGTGTGTGTGTGTGTGTGTGAGAGAGAGAGAGAGAGAGAGTGTGTGTGTGTGTGTGTGACTCAGGAGTCATGAAAGATGGTCGAAAAACTTACAGGGTGGTTGAGAAACTGTTTATGTGTGCCTGTGTGTGTGTGCGTGTGTGTGTGTGCGTGTAGCTCACGAGTCATGAAAGATTGTTACAGGGTGGTTGGGAAACAGTTTATGTGTGTCCATGTGTGTGCGTGCGTGCACGGCTGTATCAGAGAGGTCTTTTTTTTTTTTTTTTTATAACCAAGACAGCCAATGAGGGTCTGCCTGGGCTTGGGTCGGGCCATCAGCCAATCGGATCTCCCGTTTTGCGTGGCTCTCCCGTTCCCTCTCCCTGCCAAGTTCTGGTGGAGTGCTCTCGGACTCTGGCTCAAGTTTGTTTGCAGCATCAGCTCCTTCCTGCTTTTAATATAGGAGAGGGGTTTTTATTTTTTCTCTACACAGAGCAGCTGTTGGGTGGGGTAGGGGGCTCAGAGCTCTGGAATCTATACAAATCTAATGTCGAGCGACGATAGGACTTGTCTGCGAAATAATACCAGGGGGCTTTGTAGCACCGGGGGTGGGGGGGGGGGGGGGGGGGGGGAGGGGGGCGGGGGGGAACAAAATCAAGTTCTGGATATCTCTTGGGGAGTGGAGTAGAGCGGAGCTTCAGAGCTCATATTTAATTCCACTCACAAGTGTGGCTAAAATAACAAGCTTATGAAATGCATCCCGCTCAGCAGTGAAACGGGGTCCTCGCCAGTAAGCAGACTGATTATAATGGGAAATAATTAGCCTCCCAGCCTGTCGCCTGCTCGCCACAGCGGCGGCGTGCCGTTGGTCGCACCGGACGGCAGTGCTCGCCACCGCATTCATTCGATTATTACTTCTTTTTTTTCTGATTTCAGGAATGTTTCTGAGAATGAGGGGGTCATGGCAGGACTGGATTAAATCCAGTGTGCTTAGCTGGAGTTTAAACCTCAGGTTTAAAACCCCCCTAGACCACAGAACTGCACCAAAACTGGAACCGGTAATGCTTTTTTCACCTATCCGAATAGCTGTTCCAGTTGCAATGCAGTTCTGTGACCTAGGGTGTGGTTCTGTGACCTAGGGTTTAAAGCTGTTTAAGCTGTTAAAGCCTAGGGTTTCGGTGTTTTACTCCAGCTAAGCATGCAGCAATCGACTGACCCTCCATGTTTCAACCACAGGCAACTACAGAAATAAAGGAAACACTTGAGGGAACGTTTTAAATAAGAGGTACAAAGTACATTGAAAGCAGATGTTTCCACAAAGGTGTGGTTCCTGAGTTAATTAAACAATGCTGGGAAGGCCCATTTGTCTGACATTTTGGCTGCTATGGCTAGAAGGAGAAATATCAGTGGGTTTGAAAGAGGGTTTGCTGAGACAAGTTTGGCAGGATCTTCAGTGACTAAGGCTGCTGAACGCACTGATGCTTCACGAGGAAGGTGATACTGGCGTGGACGTCTGAGGAGAAGACGCCATCAACTAGGGGCACCTGTGGTTGAAAGCACACACTCCTCGATGGCATTGTCCATATAGAGACTCACGCTGTCCAGCAAAACAGACACCGCAGCGCTGAATCAGTTGACCGCAAATGTCAGTATAGTTCAGGAGAGGGCACTGCTGTCAAGAACTTCAAACAAAGTGGTACCAGGGGAGGTATTCCCTTCAGTTGGGCAGTGAACCTGCATATGGGAGCGGTCCTCTGTGAGAGTGTTTTTGTCTTTTTGTTACAGAACGCCTCTGTGTCAGTTTGTTGTGTGTGAGAGTTCCTCTGTGTGAGATTTTTGGCCTTTGAGAGCGATGCACTGTGAGACAGTTCTGTCCTTTTACGGAGGTACACTGAGAGAGCTCTGTCCTGTGAAAGAGGTACTATGTGAGAGAGTTCCGTCCTTTGAGAGAGGTGAACTGTGAGAGAGTTCTGTCCTTTGAAAGAGGTACTATGCGCAAAAGTGTTCCTTTGTGCAACACTACTGTTCGGTGAGAGTTACTGTGTGAGAATTCAGCTCTATTACAGTTAGTGTGTGAGAGTTCGGTTCTGTGAGAGAGTTACTATGTTTGAAACTTCTCTGTGAGAGAGTTCTACTCAGTAAGAGTTCCTCTGTGTAAGAGAGTTCTTCTCTGTGAGAGAGTTCCTCTGTGTGAGAGAGTTCTCCTCTGTGAGAGAGTTCCTCTGTGTGAGAGAGCTCTCCTCTGTGAGAGAGTTCTTCTCTGTGAGAGAGTTCCTCTGTGTGAAAGAGTTCTGCTCTGTGAGAGAGTTCCTCTGTGTGAGAGAGTTCTGTTAGGCCTCACATGGGAGCACTGCTCTTTGTCCTTTGTGTACTCTGGGCCCACAGGGTAAACACTGCTGCAAAGCACTATGGGTAAAGCCATCATTCTGCCCATAGCCCCTGCAGCCCCTCTGTAAACATTATGCCTCTTTAACATGCAGACTCACATTTCATTATTACTGTTATTACTGCTGCCGCCGTCACCATTTTGCTGTGATTGCTTATTAATTGATTAATTTTATCCACGGTGTCATGACTGCTCCGTGTCTATATTATGGTTGTTCTCGTCACCGTTGAATATATTTACGGCAGTTACCTAATGCGTCGTGCCACAGAAGCCCGGTAAACTGATCTGGACAATCACAGTCGTCGGGCTTCAAGGTGAGAAGCAACATTCACTGTTCTTTTTCAATAATGCATTGCGTCCGTCTTTGATTGGCTGCGTTCTGGATGCTGCCGGGAGATTTTTTCCATGCCAGTTGAGACAGCTGTGTCCCCGTTGTGGGAACGCGAGATGCCTGCCTAGATCAACAGCCCACCCGTCCCAAAAGGGGCCTGACCCCACGACAGACAGCGGCCCCTTCCACGGATCACTTTTATTAGCCTTAGCGGACGCCCGTAGCCTAGGCAACGTGCGGCACTAACCGTCCATATGTACGGCTGGATCTCTCGGCGGCGTTAAGAGCCTTGCTCGAAGGGAACGGCAGAAGTGCCGCACCTGGGATTTGAACTGGCAAACTTTTCAGGTGCAACTTCAGTCACCTGCACTGGCAGAGTAGGCTGACGGTAACCCCCTCCCCCACCCCCCTCTCCCGTGGACACCACAGGGTTTGTTTGTGAGGGACAGTCTGGTGCAGGGTAGGGAGGGGGGTGGGTGGGGGGCGCTGTTGTTCACCTCCATTGGCAAATGCTCCCATGCATGAAAAGAATGTACCCACACTGTTGTTTTAATTTCGCACCTGATAAGAGTACAGGAAGCACCGCTTATGTCCAGGGGTATCGCAATAGAGAATGTTCAAGGTCTACCGAGCACTCCGTACACTAATAAAGATGGCGGTAGTGTAGTATAGTGGGTGAGGGAATGGTCTTGTAACCAGAAGGTCACAGGTTCAATTCCTGAGTAGGACATTGTTGTTGTACCCTTGAGAATGTTACTTAACTCACATTGCTTCAGTATATATCCAGCTGTATAAATGGATGCAATGCAAATGCTATGTAGAATGTTGTGCAAGTCACTCTGGATAAGAGCGTCTGCAAAATTCCTGCAGGATGAGAAACAGACACAAGTGCCATTTCAAACACACATTTGAAACACGTGCATGTACGGAATCGGAATGTACTTTAAACGTAATGCAGGTTTCTCGCTGTTTTCATATGGTTTATACCGCCTTGTTACCTGCAGAGCACCCTACCCCTCCGCCTTTTTGATTGTAGTTCATAGACAATGGAGATCTCCGCTCGCTGGCCAAAAGGAGGTCTACACAACGCTCGGTCTGCTGCCGTGGGAGCCCAGATCTCTCGAGCACCCCGCCAATTTCCTGCTCCGCTGGCGACCACATCCGCACGAAATGCCTGAAGGATGTTAGCGAACTCCGGACATAAGACAGGACTGATTTATTCCGCCCAGTCATACAATCACATCCTGTCCCTCTGTTCTTGGTTAATCTCGTTCATTTCATAACTGGCTTTTGACTTTGGGCCGCTGGGACTTCATTGTTCAAATAAATCAGATGAGGCAGTTTGTGAGCCAACAATCTTTTCTCGAAGCATTTTCTTTGATACACAGTTATGATTGTGTGCGTATCAGAATGATAGGCAGTTAATGTGTGTGTGTGGGAGTATGTACCTGGGATATTGAGTCCTTGTGTATGGGAGTGTGTACCTGGGATATTGAGTTCTTGTGTATGGGAGTGTGTACCTAGGACATTGAGTCCTTGTGTATGGGAGTGTGTACCTGGGATATTGAGTCCTTGTGTATGGGAGTGTACCTGGGATATTTAGTCCTTGTGTATGGGAGTGTACCTGGGATATTTAGTCCTTGTGTGTGGGAGTGGGTACCTGGGATATTGAGTCCTTATGTATGGGAGTGTGTACCAGGGATTTTGAGTCCTTACGCATTGTGCTTCCCCATCATGTCTCAGCGGTGTTTAGGTGTTTAGAAGGAGAATCTGGGAGAGAAGCAGCCCTTTTTGGTGATGTGGCAGACCTCCCATGCCAAGCTGAGAGGGGAGTGAGTTTTGCTGCGCAACAGTGTCCAGTTCTGATCTATTTATAGCTGCGTGTGGGAGGAAAATAAGAGTCCAGACGTTTGTTTGAAAACGTGTTTAGGTGTGTGTGTGTGAGAATGACAGGGAGAGAGAGAGACAGAGAGAGAGAATGTGTGATGAATGTAGCAGGAGTGTGTGTGTGTGTGTCTGTATTGATCTTCACCAGCTGTTCCTGAAGAGGAGGGGCCAGGGGAGGGTGGACAGTTTCTGTTTTGTGGCCCGTGGAATCAAAGCAGAGCAGAAGGCACAATAAAACGAACAACTGTCCAGCCTCCCCACTCCACCCCCACCTCTCCACCCCTCCACCCCCTCCCCACATATATCTGTGTATGTGTGTATCCAGTGCCTGTGTGTGTGTATATATCTGTGTGTGTATATGTGTATGTGTGTGTATATATCTGTGTGTGTGTGTGTGTGTGTGTGTGTGTGAGTGAGTCACTGTGCGGATTTAATGATGTGATTAGATTGCATTGGTCTGCTTCCTCTGGCTGGAGAGAGCCTGACTGCTGCTCTTTATCTCTGAGCTGCCTGTCCGCATCTGAGCAGGGCCTGCAAAGCTGCTGCTGTGTGTGTGTGTGTGTGTGTGTGTGTGTGCACGCGTGTGTGTGTGTGCGTGTCTGTGCATGTGTGTTTGTCTGTGTGTGTGTGTGTGTGTGTGCATGTGTGTGTGTGTGTGCGCATGTGTGTGTCTGTGCATGTGCGCGTGTGTGTGTGTGTGTGTTCTCACCAAACCCATCAAAGTATCTTCCTACAGCCCAGAGCAGAAGGAACGGGGACAGACAGGCAGACGGCGATGAAACAAACGAGCGTCAGGAGGTAGCGTCACATGTGATTTAGGGTACAGCTGTGAGGCAGCGTCAAATGTGATTTAGGGTACAGCCGTGACGCGGCGTCAAATGTGATTTAGGGTACAGCCGTGACGCGGCGTCACATGTGATTTAAGACGCAGCCATAACAGGAAACGGTTGGGGAGCACGGTCTTACGAGCTTCACTACCCACAAAATCGTTAGCCGCATTTAAAATAGGTTCTGTTTTCAAAGGCCTCCCCTTCCCTGCTGTGAGAGAAGACCACCACCGCCCCCCGCCCCGCCCCGCCCCACCCCACCATCCCATCCTGCCTCCAGACTGTAAATAGGTCAGGTCACCTTTCGGGGGGGGGGGTGCAGGGATACCCAGCAGCCCACATGGGGACGACGGGGGGTGTAATGCTGAGCAGCTGACCTAGCTACATTCCACAGACACTGTTCTGGGCCAGGTGCTCCATGCTTGTATCACCTAGCACTGTCTGTCTCTCTCTCTCTCTCTCTCTCACACACACACACACACACACACACTATCATAAAAACATATGTTTGTGTAACTTTGTACTGCTTAACTAACAAACTTATAAACACATTCGGATAGGCTCGCGCTCCTACATACATTTACACAATCACTTATGCGCATTCATAATTCATGCGTACTGCATAAACACTTCCTTGGCCGTTGACATATATATCCTACTCACATCCGGTGGGACAGGGACAAAGAAAATTTGGACAATATCCAAGCAGTACGACGCAACAGATATTAGTGGACGGGAAAAAAATGTTTTCGGAAGAAACTGAGTCCACCGGCACTGGCCGTGTGCCACGTAGCCCTCATGCCTGACTGGAATTCTGTGTCCCCGCACGCTAATCGGAACAGCCTGTGTCAGTTGTCGGCTGTGAGATCTGAAATAAACTGGCGACTCCGACGAAAGCAGGACAAGGGGCCCTCTGTGTAGCATCGGGGTGTCCCATCCGAAAGGTTTTTGTTTTCTCCCAGCACAACGACACCGGATTCAACTAATTAACTAATCGTGGTTTGCAGTCAAGGCTGATAAGTAGGCTTGAATCAGGTACTGGGCTAAAACAGAATCCTGGACCCACGTCTGCCGTTTTCTGATAAGACTGGACACACCCTAGAAAAATAAAAGCAATACATATGACAAAGGGTGGGGGGATTCCGTATTCATCCAGGGCGTCCTTATACATTTAACACGGACAAAAGGGGAAGACCCAGAAAAATGGAGAACCGTGGCTTACCGCCGCGCTCCCAAACAAAAGCCGACCTTGTTCTTGGCTATAACTGTATTTATTTATTTTTTTATTTATTTTCCTTTATTTAAACAGGTAGTCTCATTGAGATCGAGATATCTTTTTCAAGAGAGACCTGCATGTACATGTAAAACACATATAAAACACATTCAACAGACAAGTGCATAAAAATTTTGAATAAATAAAAAACTAAAAGAAGAATCTAGCCTACTGTTTTACAGAAAATAAGAAATGTTATAGTTTTTTTTATTTTATTAATTTTTAAAAAATAGGATTTCTAAAAGACTTTATATAACTTCTGAAAAGTTTAGCGAAGACCTACCAACCCTGCTCTCAAACGAGAAAAGCACGACGGCTCTAGGTGTAGGGTTGCCCGCGGTGTGGGTCACATCCTCTGGGATACATTTAAGATTAAGAGCGTCGTCAAAACAATAGTGACGGCAATTGCTGTTAGCATCGTGATGGATATCGGACTGACAAGCTAAAGGGAGTCGGCGCCAACTGGCCCAAGCAGGATGTGTGGAATCATTGTGTAGGCCTGTTACCAAGGCATTCTGGTGGGCCGTTGTTTGGCTCAATACTGATAGATTTTGTTTACTGTTGAGCCAAATGACGTGAGTTAAAGCCACTCCCGGCATAACGAATGCAACATTATTGTGAATCATACGAACTTTCACGGGTGCCAATAAATTCCGCTTCTGTGATTCCCTTTATTTCTAGAACAAGGCAGAGGTTCTCTTGTGATTTTATGTACAGTATTCTTCACAGGTGACAATGATTTAAAAAACCGCTCTGTAGGCTACGTCCACACAAGACCACGAAGTTAAAACGGCTCATTCAAAACAAGCCCAGACAAGCAACACTTTCACAACGGCTCTCTGCCCCCAAGATACAATAGGCTACCTGAGCAAAGTACAGGCTGACCTACATTTAAAACATTACCACACTAAGCGGTAGTACAGTGTAGCAATACGCAGGACAAAATAATGATGATTCTACATTTCGTAGCCTATAGGCTTTTTAGATTCTGCCAAAAGGAGCGTTCTCACATTTTACCGCTGTCGAAAAATACGACGTAGCCTATTTTAAACACATATTTGATGCATCTGGATCTGGATCTGTAGCCTATGACAAAGACTTATATAATATTTTGTTGGGATAATGCCGCCAGCAATGTTCATCAAACCTGCAAAACGACAATTAGGTACAGTACCAACTGTGCACCACAGGGTGGCGACAGTCTTCCAGCATTCGAAATCCAATCCGTTTGAACAGTTAATCTGATTTCTAAATCTACTCGTCTTTTTGTGTAATTTGAGCACGTTACTGCAAAGCAAATCGGACGATCCGCAAAGCAAATACTGAATTCAATGTGAAGAATGCTTTACAGAAAATGTAGCCGAGTTGGCACTTGGAAGACAGCACTAAAGTTAAAAAGCCTTTTTATTTTATTTGGCTTTATGATGACTGAAAAGCGCACCAGTGCGTTTTGATGCTATTTTCAACTAATCAAGGCAGCTTTCTCATTTAAATAACTGCAGAATTTCTTCTCTGAGCATGCATAAATAGCCTACATTCAATGGCAAATCCTTTTCCATATTTTTTGTCATATTCTCAACCGTAACATTGTGACGCACACGTCTTGTCATGAGAAACACCAATCTAATCTGAAAATATGCAAGTCAGATTCTCTAAAATAACAGTACTGGGTATGTAATTTCAATATATACAAATTATTAAAAGTTTCAACTGGATCTGCAAGTCATTCTTCCTAATACAAGAGGAGTAACCCTCTTAACAGGTTGTGAACACGTGCTTCCATTTTTTTTTTTTTTTGCGTTTTCGCACACAAAAACAATTACCATAGCTACCACCGAACATGCTATAAATGCATGGAATGTTACACGGTGTTACGCTAGGGCACAGGATGTAATTTATGGTCTTGAACCAACATTAGTGTAGTATCACAAATCACAGCTACAAGAGTTTTTTCACTTAGTGAAATCTTAGGCTGTATATGGGAGGGCCCTGGAGATGGTTAAAGGTATACCTCATTTTCTGTTTCTTTTCTTATAAGAAAATAATATAAATAATATATTTATAAATATTTAGTTTGAGTTAAAGTTTGTATATTGCCCAATATTATTGTTTTAAAAAGGCTTTTATTCTTGCTTTGGTAGGAACCATTTCCTATGGCCATGCAACCTGTGCTCAATGAATTGTGGCATAGCGCGTTGAGTTCCTGTAGCAACATTGGGCTACAACACCGATCCTCGGTAATTAATGAAACTGAGAAGGCAGGTGTCATGCAGGAAACTGTATGAAAACGGACTTTCACGCTTTTAATTGTGAAGAAATGCTATAACATTAATCTGACAATTTGTACAGTCTCTGGCAACATATCATCACTGTACACTGCTCTGGAGGTAGCCTACCTGAAGTGTATTTTCTTGCTTTAGACAACAAGCCCCTGAATGCTCCGATGCCCGCCACTGTAAAGGCAACAGGTCTTTATAAACTTCTGTTTGTGTCGCAAACATTCTTCATCGCTCACAAACCACGTCTGGGCCAATCGAAAACTATACTAAATTCGCAATAAAAAATCCGGGAACTATTCCTGTAAAAACTGGATCATGTAATTAATTAACAGGAAGAGGTTTGGGGCAGACACATTTCAATGCCATAACCTAATTAAGCCCAAAAGCAGCGCGCCATTCTGGCTTGTATAAAGGGGGCATCACACCTGACACGATTGCAGTCATTCAGTCCTTCAGTTTATAACTTCATTGTATCAATCCCTTAAACACGTCCCAGGTAACCATGGATACCTGGTAGGCAAAATTATTGGGAGGGGGAAATGCAGAGGTAACCCCCTGGAACCACGGCTGACTTAATTAAACCTGCCCCTACCCCAGTGGGGGGAAAGCCAACAGTGTTGAAGTGCGGTAGACTCGCAGGCTACATTTAACAAACGTAAATAACGTTTTGCTACGTTTCACCTTCAACGGAAATGTTCGTTCTAAAGTTTGCCGTGTTCCGAGCAAACCTTCGTCTGTTGTTTAGTGGACATAACGGAGATTTAACCAGAAGCACCGAGCGACAAGCTTGATAATCGGTGCGTCGATTCAAGGACACCAAAGCGTGTGAATATTTTAAGGCTGGAATAGGACTGGACCGCGCATTTGGATGCAGAGCACCGCAGCCACTGTGACTGAGGGGGCGATTGTAAGCAGCCTTTACACAGTGGCCAACTGCATACTTCAACTGCCTCCCTGTAATGCTTTTACCAAAAATTCTTGTCCGTGAGCTGAAGCGTAACTGGTTCATGCAGCAAGACAATGATCCAAAACACAAAAAGAAGCTCACATCTGAATGGCTGGGAAAAAAACCCAATGTTTTGGAGTGGCCAAATCAAAGTCCTGAACTGAACCCAATAGAGATGTTGTAGCAGGACCTGAAACGTGCAGTTCATGCTCAAAAAGCTACCAATTTGTCTGAATTAAAGAAGTTTTGCAAAGAAGAGAAGACTAAAATTCCTCCAGTGAAGTGAAAGACTGATACCAAATTATAGGAAGTGTTTGGTTGCAGTTATTGCTGCTAAAGGTGGTGCAACCAGTTAAGTTTAAGGGGGCATTTCTTTTTCACATGGGTGATATGGGTGTCTGATAACTTTCCTCATTAAAATAATGACGAAAAAAGTGTTTTGTGCTTACGCTGATTTCCATTGTCTAATATTACATTTTGCCAGACAAACTACTCGGTGTGATAAATATGCAACAATAGAGGAACCAAGGTGGCAAATACTTTTTTACAGCACTGTATGTGAAGGGAGAAAAAACATTTGAAAAAATTCTCAGATAATTTACACCCCATTTCCAGTTTTAAGATTGTGTACCGGTTTTTAAAAAAACTTGAATTATTTTTCTTATTTGCATGATTACATTCTGATTATTAATTTTGCTTTCTTGTGACTTATTTTCACATGACCAGATTTAACCTACCCCTAAACAGCTACCCAACCAAATTATACAGTGCCAGAATTTCAGTCCTAGTTCCCATTATGAACAGTATTCCAGATGAGCAGCGGTAGTATTGTACCCTCCTGATCCATCACAGTGAGCGTGAGTGATGCGATTTGAAACGAGACCTCCCTACACACCTACTCGCTCTCTCAGGTCAGCTGATCAGCTGCTCCTGAGAGTGCCTAAAACTAAGCTGAAGCTCAGAGGGGACCGCGCCTTCGCTGTTGCAGCTCCAACACTATGAAACAACCTGCCTCAGCACATCAGACAGGCCTCCTCTCTGTCTGTTTTTAAATCCCTCGTCAAAAGCCACCTCTTCTCCTTGGCTTTTGACTCCTAGCAAGACAGTGACTTTATTTTATTCCTTATTTTATCCTATTTATTTTATTTTATTTTTTCCTATTTATTTCTCCGATTGTATGACCTATATGACTATAGCTATGATGTTTATTTTGCAATGTATTTATTCTTCTGTACAGCACTTTGGTCAGCCATGGCTGTTTTAAAGTGCTTAACAAATAAAATTGGTTTGGATTGGATAACTGCTGCTCTGCACCGCGGCACACAAACACAGCAGTTTGTACCAATATTCATCCGCCGTAAAACACTCAAGTGCTAAAATAACAAGGAGCGCGAGTTTGCCATTAGCTACCTAGCTGCGCTAGCCAAATCCAAACACAGTGCTAGGTATCGCAAGACAGCAAAGCCACAGATACCTCACGCTTGTTCTTACGTTCGTTGTCTATTCCGGCTGTATGTAAACAGACACTGTAGTGCATTCCAGCTTTTGGCCAACGTTATCAAACTTTAAATGGTTGCTTGGCTCGCTGAGCGCTTCCCTATCGACAGCGCCGAGTTCACTCAGGAATAAATCGATCGCCGGACGCCCGAGTCTCTTCAGTATACTGAAGCTTGATGGATCAGAAGGCGGAGCTTTTGAAAACCCCAGCTGAATGCGGCACCCTGACTCTGACGTTCGGGCTCGTCCGGTCCGAACGCCAGACCGGTATAAAACGTGAAGCGGAGGACAGGCCTGAGGCCCTGCCAGGCCTACGGGCGTTGGCGCAGTTTCGTACGCGCGCTGGCTAACGCCCCGCGCGCGGGGGGGGGAGGGGGTGGGAATGAAGACTCGGAGAGACGGGGGGGGCTGGGCTTTCTGTACACTTTTATTAGCGCTCGGAGGAGGGAGGAGCTCACTTCTTGGCCTCCTCCTCCTTGGAGAGGGTCTTGATGATCTCCTCCTTCTTGGCCGCCAGACGCTCCTCGCGCCTCTTGCGCGCCTCCTTCGTCTTGGAGCGACGGGCCTCGGCCTGGTCCCTGGAGCGAGGGAGGGATGGAGGGGGGAAGGAGGAGGGGAAGGCGCAGTCGAGAGTGAAAGGGTTAGAAAAACTGCTAGTGTTCAGAGTTCATGGAATTCAAATTTAAAAACGGTCGTCCGGAGGGAGAGCAGTGGGTGGAGGGATCCAGGGGCGGAGTTCCCTCCGACCTCCTGGGTTTCGGTGCCTCAGGTTACCGTCAGCTCGCGACAGGACGCAGGTTCACTTTACCACAACACTGAGTGAAAAACGCTGACACTGCTCCCAGTGCAGCATCACCCCAGGCACTCGCATCCAGTCCAAACCTGCAGCTGATTTACAGGAAAACCACCAGGACTGGAGTTAAACCTGCAGACACAGCGCCCCCTCCAGGACTGGAGTTAAACCTGCAGACACTGTGACCCTCCAGGACTGGAGTTAAACCTGCAGACGCTGCGCCCCCTCCAGGCCTGGAGTTAAACCTGCAGACGCTGCGCCCCCTCCAGGACTGGAGTTAAACCTGCAGACACTGCGGCCCTCCAGGGCTGGAGTTAAACCTGCACACACTGCGGCCCTCCAGGACTGGAGTTAAACCTGCACACACTGCGGCCCTCCAGGACTGGAGTTAAACTGCACACCTGCGCCTCCAGGACGGGTAAACCCGCAGACACTGCGGCCCTCCAGGACTGGAGTTAAACCTGCAGACACTGCGGCCCTCCAGGGCTGGAGTTAAACCTGCAGACACTGCGGCCCTCCAGGACTGGAGTTAAACCTGCAGACACTGCGGCCCTCCAGGACTGGAGTTAAACCTGCAGACACTGCGGCCCTCCAGGGCTGGAGTTAAACCTGCAGACACTGCGGCCCTCCAGGACTGGAGTTAAACCTGCAGACACTGCGGCCCTCCAGGACTGGAGTTAAACCTGCAGACACTGCGGCCCTCCAGGACTGGAGGTGGTCCCGTGGTCTGAAGTTAGTATACCTGTACACCAGTTGACTATACCTGGACTAACTACCACCACTCTGTATATTTCATTCTAAATCCACCCCCCCCCTTCATGACACTCGTTGCATGTTCCCCCATCCCAGCACTTATTGGTAATTTGTATTTGTCCTAATACTGTAGCGTTTTATTCTGCCTAGTTGGCTTTGCAGAGGTTAACTCAGAGTAGTGTTCACTGTGTGAACTAAACTGTGTTCTTGGCTGTACAAAATAAGTATTGTATCTTATTGAACCTGTGTTTTGTAGTTGTCCATGACCATGAAGTGCACTTTTTGTACGTCACTTTGGATAAAAGCCTCTGGGAAATAAATGTAATGTAATGGAGCTTGGAATTCCTGCCACAGTAGGAGTGTGTCTAGGGCAGGCACTGCAGAACGATGGGGCCACAATCAGAAACGGAAAGTACTTCAAACGCACGTATGCGTGCAATCTGTGTGTAATATAACAC
Organism: Anguilla rostrata; assembly: GCF_018555375.3. NCBI lineage: Eukaryota > Metazoa > Chordata > Actinopteri > Anguilliformes > Anguillidae > Anguilla > Anguilla rostrata. The sequence goes on from NC_057949.1 coordinate 2,736,655, forward strand.
AAAGCTGTGACGCCTGCAAAGCCATCTCCGCGTCTACCACACCGAACACACACACACACTCTCTGGGCTGAGGCACACACAGCCCACACACACACAGTGTATAGCTCACACACACACACACACACCCTCTGGTATGAGGCACACAGCCCACACACACACAGTGTATAGCTCACACACACACACACTCTCTGGGCTGAGGCACACACAGCCCACACACACACAGTGTATAGCTCACACACACACACACTCTCTGGGCTGAGGCACACACAGCCCACACACACACAGTGTATAGCTCACACACACACACACACACACACACACACACACACACACTCTCTGGTCTGAGGCACACACAGCCCACACACACAGTGTATAGCTCACACACACACACACTCTCTGGGCTGAGGCACACACAGCCCACACTCACACAGTGTGTAGCTCACACACACACACACACACACACACTCTCTGGGCTGAGGCACACACAGCCCACACACACACAGTGTATAGCTCACACACACACACACACACACACACACACACACACTCTCTGGGCTGAGGCACACACAGCCCACACACACACAGTGTATAGCTCACACACACACACACACTCTCTGGGCTGAGGCACACACAGCCCACACACACACACAGTGTATAGCTCACACACACACACACACACACACACACTCTCTGGGTTGAGGCACACACAGCCCACACACACACAGTGTATAGCTCACACACACACACACACTCTCTGGGTTGAGGTACACACAGCCCACACACACACACTCTCTGGTCTGAGGCACACACAGCCCACACACACACAGTGTATAGCTCACACACACACACACACACACACACACACACCCTCGCTGGGCTGAGGCACACACAGCCCACACACACACAGTGTATAGCTCACACACACACACACTCTCTGGTCTGAGGCACACACAGCCCACACACACACAGTGTATAGCTCACACACACACACACACACACACACACACACTCTCTGGGCTGAGGCACACACAGCCCACACACACACACACACTCTCTGGGCTGAGGCACACACAGCCCACACACACACACAGTGTATAGCTCACACACACACACACACACACACACACACACACACACACACACACACACACACACACACACACACCCCCTCTGGTCGGGGGCGGTACTTACGCCAGAAGCTTCTTGCGCGCCTTGTCGGCCTTCAGTTTGTGGATGTGCTCCATCAGGATCCTCTTGTTCTTGAAGACGTTACCCTTCACCTTCAGGTAGAGGCTGTGGTACCTGGGGGCCCCAAAACAGAGGGCGGTGACCAGCGGGTCTACGGCCTGCGCGGACACCTTGTGGCCCCCCGCCCGATTTTCCCGCCGCGAGCGCCTCCGGGGGGCCGCCGGGATTGGGCCCCGCAGCCGAACCTCCCCACCCGCTCTGCGGGGTGACCCAACGTATCGCGGCAGACCGGAGACCTCCACTTCAGCTCAACGCATTCAGGGTTTGAAAACCAACTGAAACGCTGTTCGAAAGTAGCTCATCCCTGGCAAGGTATGTGGACTGCAAAACTAACCGACCTCAGTTATGGGAGGAGTTCAGCAAGTTCAGTTTCCTGCGGCAGAAATGTTTCGTTTAAAAGACGTGCAGCGGCATCTGCCAATTAAGCAGTTTAATTTCACATAGCGCTCTTCACCCAAAGGGATCCCACAATTAAATTTCTCGCAATTAAATTTAAAATGGGCACAGGAAAAATTCAGATCACCTAAAAGCCTTTTGGGATACGAGATCAAATTCACGTACGATATTCGAATATCCCTCACCACAAGATACATTTTTTGTATTTCAGAATTAAAATTAATTAAGAATTACATATCAATAATTTGAATATGCAATCTTTTTATATGTGCATGCTGAAAATGTGTTCCATGTTTCAAGAAACACCTCTTGCTTTGGAATAGCACTTTTTTCATTGGTGCACAGGCAATCGGATTTTGAAAATATATTTTTTTAAATTACCATTACCGGTCAATGTTCTGCAGCAAGAGGCCGATGAATAGAATGCAATATGGAAAGCCATATTCATAAAACCTTGCAAAGTAGGAATGGAGACCTAGGATCAGTTCTCCCTGGTCCATAGCCTAACCGTACCCATTATGAGCTAAAGGCCCAAACTGATCCCAGATCAGCACTCCTGCTCTACAATGCTTCATGACCATGGGCCCAGAGCACTCTGTTCTGTTCTGTTCAAGCGGAAGGTATTTTTAGCCAAAAGAAAACATTGTAAATAACATGCAGTACTCGGCTCTAACCAAGTGGATCATCTTGTGTTTTTGGCAAATGATCTCTGAACGGATTGTGCCGAACAAACTGAGCTGTTTTTCATTACAATGCATGCCGTTTCGTTCCTTGAGGTGTTCTTACAGAATCAGAGCATTGGGGTCAAAAATACGCAGGTTAAAATAGATAATGTATGTCTTCATGTGTAATGTTATGAGGTGAAAGCTTTTCAAGTAATGACATCAAGCTTTGTTTTAATCTTCAGGTCCTTATCACAAACGGTAATACTGTCAGTCAATTTACCTATATGAAACAAGGGTTAACCAACCCCACCTTCTTCTCACGCTGACCATTACAGACCTAGGTGAAATCTTTGAAATGGAACATTACATTCTTTCGCAACCTTCTTGCGCCCCCTTGTGAACATAACAAGCATAACAAGAACGCGTAAACATTTCTGCAAATTTGGCAATAATTATTCTAATAATTTTATCTCTAGAATGCAAAATCTGAATTCTATTTTTTTTTGGTCCAGTTGATTGCCTTAAAAAGTACAGTCCAGATAAATCTTCCAAAGTTTTTTTTAAAAAGTAGGCGCTTTAAGTATACTAAATCTTTTCTTGAAGAATTCCACAAATAAGGAAGGATGGAATGTAGGTTCTAATCGGTGGTGAGACTCGTTTAAGCTTACGGCTGGCCGTTTCCGTGGGCGATAAGGAGCCGGGAGAGGCGCGGCTGCGTACGCGGCTGACCGCGTCGCGTGTCGCCCGGGCGACGGGAGCGAGCGGGGCGACTCACATGTGCCTGTCGATCTTCTTGGACTCCCGGTAGCGCCGCAGCAGGCGGCGCAGGATTCTCATGCGGCGCATCCAGGACAGCTTCTCCGGCATGCGGGCGTTGGCCGTACCCTTCCTCTTACCTGGGGGAGGGGCATGCGCAGGTTACCATGACGCCAGATCCGTTACGGGATTTCATGGCGGTGTCTGCTCTTAATTACATTGTTCAGATCATTTATTTGAAGTGCATGACTGTGCATCACTCCCAGAGACAGGAGGTGCATCACTCCACGAGGCAGGAAGCGCATCACTCCCAGAGACAGGAAGCGCATCACTCCCAGCGACAGGAAGCGCATCACTCCCAGCGACAGGAAGCGCATCACTCCCAGAGACGGGAAACACATCACTAACAGGAAGCGCATCACTCCCAGAGACAGGAAGCGCATCACTCCCAGAGACAGGAAGCGCATGACTCAGAGACAGGAAGTGCGTCAGGACTCACCGACGCCCATGTGGCGGCCCTTGCGGCGTGCCAGCGTGTTCTTGCGGCAGCGAGCGCGCGAGTGCACCGTCACGGGCTTCCTGATGATCAGACCATCCTTCACCAGCTTACGGATCTGCTGGCCTGCGAGGGGCAGAGGGAAGCACTTTAACACACACACATACACCAGACACCATCAACACACTTAACATGTTAGCATACGTACCACTCACACCGTCAACACAGCTAGCATGTTAGCATACACACCACTTACACTGTCAACAGTTAACATGTTAGCACATACCACTTACACAGTAAACACAGTTAATGTGCACCTTTTACACGGAGACAAGGCGCATTAACGCACAAGCCCCTCATACACAGTAAACACAGGAGAGCACAGGGGACACAGGCGCACCGGGGGGCATTACAGCAAGAGTAACACCTGGCAGAGTAAATAACCCTGAGCAGGTGGGGGGGGGGTGGAGCCAGCCTACACACATATAAAGTTCTGATTATGATGGAATATGGAGAAAACTCCATACGCACTGCGATTGAGCTTCTCGACAGGCTTTTCAAACTTTCAAAAAACAAGGGGCTCTAAGAAAGGCGAAACCCAAGCGCACAAGTGCCACACCGTGTCATACGCCTGGCACAAATAGCAATGCGCACGCGCTCACAGGACTACGTACATCCTGTTAATCGCCATGGCAACCTACATAACCAAAACAACAGAAACGGGGCGCGGAAAGGGGCGGGGTCCCGTGGGGAGGAGCCTGACTCACTGCAGGGGAGGGCGCAGGTCAAAATGGGTTCTGGATTCACGCCAGCGCCTATGCAAAGTTCGACCGCGGTTTTTCGGTCAGAACAGCGGTCACCGGTGGTCAACGGGACCGTTCAGAGGGAGGACTGGACGCACTTTCACAGTCACTTCTGAGCTTGCACCAGAGACGCCAAGTTCATACTCAGCTGCCATCTTGCTACAATGCTGATTTAATATCCGCTCGATCTCAACTGAATTTTGTTAGCCGGGTAGTGCAGACACGGTCAAATGTATTCGTCGGCTAGTACTGATTTGATCAAACTATATTTAACCAATCCCGGTAATGATATCCAACACAGGGTTTTTCCTGCATCGTAAAATCTAAACGCAATTTCAAGCTGCTTAAGGAAAATATTGAAAATTTTATTGAAATTGGCAAGAAAATTCCATTTAAATAAAAGCCAATTTTAGATGGGCACAGATGGCCATTTCCTGTGAAAATGACTGGTCTGCTGCCAACGCAGTTAGGATAGTTTCCAACGTCGCCGATATTGCCAATTTATCTGAAAAAAATGTATTCCATGAATCAAACGGAGCAGTCGGCAGTTGTTTTTCATAGTTAACAGAAGATATTCGTTACTGTTTTTAGTTATTTTACTGTTATTTAGTGTTCAGAGAGCCTATTTGAATTTAGGAATTTTTGCACACACTGACTAATCGTTCCATCCACCCGCTGAAAAGTTGACCATGAAAAACTGGAGTTGGCACATCCCTAATTTATAACCGGCATACTTAATTATAAGGCACAAGATTGTGAAGGCAGTGTTAGTCACCTATAATGGAATTTATGTTAGAGTCCAGTCACTTATCAAGATCCCTGTTGGGAACAAATAATTTTGAATTATTACTGACACACCCATATACCGGCCCTGGTCAGCTGGGGAAAAATGAATAAAATAGATTTTTTATTCCAAGTCTGTGTGCCTGCAGAAACAGGCTTAAAAAAATGACCAATGAGATAAGCTCTTCTGACCAATGACATAAGCTGCTATGACCAATGAGAAAAGCTGTTATCACCAATTACGACATCTAATGTCACGCTTCCATCACAAACCAGGGTCATCACCAGGCAAAATTGGTCTAGGGGCAGAAAATCTAGAAATGTGGGCCAATTAATTTGTGAATTATGTACAACAGCTATTTTAAAACACGTCACCGACTTCATAAAACTAGACATCTTTCCTTTGGATCAGTACATAAATAGGCTACGAACAGCATATACTAATTCTGAAAAATGACCCACTGACAGCTATAGCTTAGCAGTCAGTCAAATCTAAATTTGATTATAAAATAGGTCCTAGTATAGATAAAAGGCGAGGTGACATAGCAAATAACAGCAAACGTTACAACTTCCAATATCCACTCATCAAAAAAAAAAAATTGAAATCAATAATCCTGGGAGAAAGAATAAGTGCTCCCCTAGGTTCAGTAACTGGTCAAACCTCTCCTAGCAGCATAAGACTACAAATGTTTCCTGTACGTCTTGACCAGACTCTGCCATTGCCTGGGAGAACATGAGGAGCACTGTGCTTAAAAGTGTTTCAGCTCTGGCTTTCTTTAACGCAAAGCTCATATGAAGCCCTTTCAAAAGCACCTAAACCGATGTCCAGCCGTGTGATGCATTCTGCTCCAGAATACTCCGGCGCCATTTAGAATATATGGAGGATTCACTGTCTGACACAATATACAGATCCTGACCATTCAAAGCTCTCAGAAACCATCACTATTCCACTAGCCGGTTTCTCCAAGTGGTAATTAGAGAGGAATTATCATCCATGCTAATTTCACTGTTGAGTTCAATGGGGGAATTAGCTTGGAGGAACCCCACTGCTGCAGTACACATGTATAATATGAAACGTAATTGCAGCATGTGACGGTTTTGGGCTACTCCAATGACGAGAAAACAAGAAGAGTCTGACTAGCACTTTTCAAAAGGGGCCAAGGGGGACTAGGCCATTAAATTTCAGATACTGGTGAAGTTTCTCCTGCCTCCACCTTCGAATGCATCCCCCACCGCAGACGAAACGGAGAACACTTACGGGAGTTGGCGTTGGCGATCTCATTGGTCTCGTTAGGGTCCAGCCACACCTTCTTCTTGCCACAGCGCAGGACGCTGGACGCCAGCCGCTTCTGAAGCCTGAGCATGCTGGGAAAGGAGAGAAGAGCGTTATCCTCCAAAATACACGGGCTCTCATAGGCACAACCATCTCCAATATAAAAAATAACACCCAGCAGTATCAATGCATCACATGCACATCTGGAATACACGAGTCCACTGTCACAGACACAAGGGCATGTGAACCACAGCTGAGGAATCACTCCTCCTGCAGATACTGCTTTAGAGAGTCCATTCACTTCCGAACATTATGCATTTGAGGCTTGCATCCAGCAACCGCAAAGACATCTAGCAATATAGGACATTTCACATACAAAAATGACAAGCTGAACAGATGACCAAATTAAATGAGTCAATATGATGACCCTATATGGATTTGAAAATTGGATCCGCTAATCTACGTTACATTAATAGAAACCTCTGAATTTCGATTAGTCCTTATTTTCTATACGGCCAACTTGCCACGCAAAATGAAAAGTTAAAAGGGGGCCCATTTCAAAGGTGATCTAAGCGGCAAGATAATTAGCTGACAGGCGAACACGAACCACGTTTCCTGATCAACGACATGCCAACTGCCTGAATAAAAGCTAACTAAGGTAATTTGCTTTCGGACTATTAGTCAAGTTAGCCATTAGTCTACATGCCATAAGAAGCAGGATCTGCTGAGAAAGCTGTCGTTATAAATGAGTCATAAATACCGGTACGCCATTCAATTTTAGCTGTTACTACTCCGTACATTCAATTATGACAGAACTTCTACCCACTTGATCACGGCCTACAATGAGGAATTGCCTCATTTTTTGTTGCGCTATTACGTGTCTACGGCATTCCAGTCAGAAACCAACCCAAATAAAAACTCTGAGCTTGTGTAGTCCTTGAAGCTATTTTGTGCTTGTTCTTGACGTTGAATCAAGGGACAGGGAAATGTCTAAAGCGGCGAAGCCAGCGCTCTTTGCTTCTTTTAAAAACATGGCTCCCGTGTTGATTTATATCGCTAGCAAACCAGCTACATGTAGGAGCACGTTCCCAAATAAATCGTGATTTTGTTACTTCAAATATGTCGACAAGTAACTCTGCCGCAAAGCCATTTCTCTTAATAACTTGTTAACTGATCATCGAGGCAGGAAGGGAAATATATTTAAGGGAGTTTTTATTAATTTACAGGGGAGCAAATGCGGGCTTCTTACCTCATGGCTGCTGCTATTTCAGAGAAAGGAAAGCTACATAGTCTGGTAGGGCACTACCATTATCAGAGAGAGAACAAGCCATCATCTACCACAATACCCCCGCGCTCCTACTTAACCAAGAATGTAAATAAAGATAACACTCGTTGTAATTTCAATTCAAAACAAATACATTGGACTTTTAATGCAACTATGTTGGCTATAATTCTCAAATTGAGGAGAGGAAACCTCTTGAATACAAACATCCCCTCTATATATTTATGTACATGGTACATACCGAAAAGCAGCTGTCGCAAAGCATTGTGGGAACTCACGAGAAGTTAGCGGTACCCCAGTACGGTAAAGCGTTGAGAGCAACAGGTTATTAACTACTGTACTAAATAGTGTTGAGGGAGGCAGTAGCTACATTAGATCAAAATAGTTTGTCGTCATTCGTCTTTCGCTAGAGCAAATGCTATTTCAAATGACAGGGATGGTGCAAATGCAACTGACCAAAAATGTTTTCTCGTGATAATTAGCGAAATTTCTATTTTAATATAGTTGCACGTATCTTGCATAAAACTGCGTGATCGTCTTTGCCAGAGTCAACCTGTCATCACCACAGACAGTTTAGTTATGAGGATGGATATCAATTATAGTTACGTTGTAGTAGTATCTACCATTTATTCAAACCAAGCCAATACATATTCTGTACTCTGGTGTTCATGTTATCATTATGATGTCTCATGCAGTGCAACACCATTATAAAAATATTTCTGTACGCATATTTCCATACGCACGTTACACAAACGCGTACACAAATGCTGACATGTCATCTTTTTGCTTATTCCTTTGTCTGATTTCTTTCTTTTTTCTCACTGTAGGCTACTTGTTCACAAAAGTAGATAAAATATATCAAGATATTGCAATGTATAATATCTGATTCAAATTAATTATGTTGAATTATTGATTATGTACATTATTCTGAATTACAATAAAAATGTTTTTTACATTATTTTTCAATATAAGAATATTTGTTGGGTCAGTTCTCAAAGTGTGAAAATATGAATATGAAATCTTGAAAATAATAATGACAAAAAGTTCATTGTTTCCTCATTTTAATGTGCAAAACGTTTAAATAACTCCAAGCATTTGTCTTATTGTAGCTTAATAGAGGTGTGTATTTACATACTTTGTTATACTCTGTCAAGGAACCTTGGGAATGAGAAAGGCGATATACAAAAAAGTTATTATTATCATGAAAAGCAGTCCAGTGGCAGGCCTGTTTGGTGATGGAGAAACTCAAAAAGTATGTATTTTATCAGTTGGTTGTTACAGCACTATGGTTTCATGTGGTATGTTGCTTTGATTTGCACAACTGCACCTTAATATACTTTGCCACTTTTGTGGGCATGTTTATTTTTGTCTTCATTGCACGGTATGCATACTGCAAGAAGTTACTTTTTTCGGTGCAGGAACAAGCGTAGCCGCTGTTCCACCAGCTTCCACAGGGTGTCAGCATTGAGAAAGGATGGACACTAAATAGGATGCATCACTAATTGGGAGTAAAGAGAAGGTTAGCCAACCAAAGATCAGCACCATGAAAACACCATCCACGTCTCGTTACTCCAATATTCACACCTGCGAAAAATATGAGGGAAAAAAGGCTGTAAAGCATTTTGCTGAAAATAAATATTTACTCTGTCCAAAAAGGTATGTGTCACAATGTTTCACATCCATAATAATTATTTTCAGTGAAATCCAAACGAAAAGAAATCTGCTTTAATGTGTTGATTTTTAAAGTCAATCTCAAACCAAGATAACTGCGCAGCGGCCTCCTATGCCTTCCTGTTTCACTTGGGTCTGGAAATGAGGCGAGACATATAAGATCCATATCACCCATCAACCTGGGGAAAGGCAAAGCTCAGTAGAAAGGCAAAGAATGCTTCAGTCAAATGGACGGAAATAGTTGACCTCCCAACATCTAAAGGGCCACAGGATAAGCAGTATAAGTAATGGAAGGTCCTTCCTTCCACCTTGTCTAGTTAAACGTTTAAAACCGACGGAACAGTGGTAGTGGTAGAAGACACAAAGTGCAACCTCGTCCCAATCTGCCTGAGGCAGATGAAAAGCAAGGAAATTTTAAGAACCCTATTTTGAGATCTACAAAACCTGGTTGTTCCTCCCACAGTTCGAAAACATGCAGCTAGGCTAATTGGAGACTCATAAATTGCCCATAGGTATGAGTGTGTGAGTGAATGGTGTGTGTGTGCTCTACGATAGATTGTATCACAGGGCTTTCCAGGGTGTATTCCTGCCTTTCGCCCAATGTAGGCTGGGATAGGCTCTCCAGCACCCCCCGCGCCCCTGGCCAGGATAAGTTGCTATGGATAATGGATGGATGGATGAAAAACCTGGTTGTTTCTTGGGGACACAAAGCCTCTAAATCTACCATCAGAAGCCACCTCCACGCCAACATGCTGTTTGCAACGGTTGTCAGAATAAGCACCATTCAGCAGTTTGTTTGCTATACTTCATGGGAATTACATTTTGAACTGAGTGTTAAGGTGAAATGGGGCCATAATTGAGCTTTTTGGCCACGAACCCCACAGCAGTTAGTTTGGTGTCAGAAAAAAGATACTTGAAAAAAAAAAGTCATTTTTGTGTGAAAGATGCGGTGGTGAATCTTTGCAGTTATGTTAGTGGAATCCTGAAATGCAGCAAGAACCAATGTGCCAGGACATTTTGGCCTGAGATCTGCTTTTCTCTGCCAGGAAGATCAAACTTGGCTGCAAATGGAACCTTAATCAATACAACGATCCCAAGCATACCTCAAAACCATCCAGGAAATGATTAACTGAGCACAAAATGACTGTTTAACAATGGCCATCTCAGTCTCCAGACTTGAACCCAATCAAAATTTGTAGCTTAAAGGAATGATCAACCCCCCCCCCCCCCAAATGTTCACCAATGGTAGTGGAGGAAATACAAAATATATGCTAACAATGCAAAATACTAATAATACTAAAGCATGGATGTGAATATGTTTTAGCCTCTTAATACCTTTTCTACTCTTTATATTTTACTCTTTATACTTTTATATTTTTTAACATCCTGTTATTTACTATATTCTTTTAACCTTGTATCTGTATCTGCTCCTCTGTTTGGCCCTCTTTCATGCTGCTCCTATTTTCATGTTAATTTGTTCATATGCTTTGTTTTAATGTGTCCCTTAAGCTGTCGTCTACATCTTGTATTATTTTATTTCTTTTATGTGTGTAAAGCACTTTGTAACTTTGTTTTTGAAAAGTGCTAAACAAATAAAGTTTATTATTATTATTATTATTATTATTATTATTATATTTCTGATATTTTTGGGAAATAAAAGTTATAATTTTTCTTTTTTGAGTCAATCGAATATTTAAAGTAGAATATTTTCCACGTTTGATAATTGTAGACCTATAGCTCAGTACTTTATTCGCTTTTTTTGTTAATCTTCATAAAGGGTGTGAATAGTTTGGAGGACACTGTATGTGCCACAGGTTAGATAATAGATTTATCATTACGATTGCCATAGCCAGTAGCAGATAAAGCAACCAGCTGCTAGCTCGTCATTTTAATGATATTGATCGTTCAACAAAAAGCGTGTGTCAATTTAAGATTTTCAGTGGTGACACGTGTCAGTCCATTCGTTGGACAGTAAGATACGTCACTTAAATTCTACGAACAGTGTCCAGCGTTTACGACTACGCCCCAAATAGCTACGCATGTGCTTTAATTAAGTAACCAGACAGCAAATATATGGCAATTACAATGTTTTACTAATATAATCTTTAAATGCGAACGTGTTCTTAAGCAGAATAAAATACACCGGATTGCTCCAGACCCCCTCCTCACTAAGCAGCAGTAACAGGTTTGTATTGCAGTGCCTTCATAGCGCTTTGATCTAGATTTATGTTCGCTTTTCAGTTAGTCGTTCTTGAAGTTGGATCACCTCAAGCATCATTTGGTTTTTGCACGACCAGTACACATCAATGTAACTGTGAAACTGAAATGTTATACAAAAGGACTCCTCCCCTTGATTATTTTCATTAAGTTGAAACACACCAAAGACACACAATGTATCACTGAACTGTATCTGTTTAATAATCGTCGGACTTGTCTATAAAAATAGTAATTGTGGGAAAACGACAGTGCGTAACGGCAACCGGTGCCCAGCGCGTTTACGCCAAGACTGGTAGAGAACATTGTACGCCCTGTTGATTTAAAAAATAGACTCACACTTTGTTTTCCGACAGTCACATCGCGGGAAAACGTGATGACCAGCCGCGATAAACTGTGATAGATTGATTGGTATAGGTGGGGCGTGGTCTTATCCGTTTGCTGCTGGAATAATCAGCGTAGCGTCATGTCAGCGCTCGAAGAAAAGGGAAGGCTATACAAGACGAAGGAACAGATGTGTGCTGATACCGACGGCACCGCAGCATCCCTAACGGGAAAAGGACGTCTACTCTTCGGTGACAATGACTAGGTTGAAACAGTAAAATGTTATAAAACAATAATAGAAGAAATTAAAACCTAAAAAGAAATCAATGGTCCAGAAAACTAGTGTGTCCAGGACGCCTTCGACTTCTACCCAGGAGATCCAAATGGACATGTTTGATCATCTTAGTTCACAGGTAAGGAAATGCACTCTCAGTTTTCAGCTATATAAAAAATATAGTAGTATAAATAACGAAATGTAGCCGAGAACTGAAACATAACTAGGCTACTTTTGTTTTGTTAGTCTGCGGATGACACGAAAATATAAAAATAGCAATAATAACCAGACAGCGGTAGCATTGTAGGCATTTTTAAATAAACGTAGGCTAACCATGCCGTTTTGTTCAGATAATAGAAGACTTGTAAAAAACATAGTTGCACGGCTTGTATAAAATAATGGAGCCGCAGGTGGTGAGAATGAACGGTTTCATAGGAATGAACAACAAAAGATAAATAGTGTAATATAGATGTTTTATATAACCCGTTAGACTAATATTGTTTGATAACCGTGTGAAGGAACTTCTGCACGTCCACGCCGTCTTCCAAATGTTCCGAATGCTGTGACGATGTGTTGATAATTTTGGGCATAAAATTTGCATGCATTTAGTTTTATTATGTTCATAGGTTACTGTTTTACAACCCCGGGTTATTCGGCGCGTTTTAGGGTTGTGTACATTTTATTTTTATTTCACGTTCACATTGGTTAAAACACAAATAGCTATAAATAAAATACAGTCGAAATCCAGCTGTAAATCCTTGTGAAATATATTTGCTTGGTGGCAGATAAATGTTGTTTCTTATTTAATAATACATTGCATTTTTTAAAAAGTTGTTTTCAATCAATTACTTGGTTGAAAATGATGGTAAAATAGCAGGTGCGGGACTGAAGTGGAATGGCGCTTTTGCTGTTCTTGCAGCTGATGTGATAATGTTGAAAGCGGACGTGGTTTGAGGGGCGGAGCTTGAGCTCTTAATTGTATGTGCCTAAAACCACGGGATAATGGATTTGCAATTTTTGAAAACAGTATTACTGTATTGAGGCCACATCAGGTGACCTATTAAATGAGGAGAGTTCAAACTCAGCTCTTCACGCTGACTATTACCCCAACACATATGCACAACCCTGGATTACGCTTACGTTTACTAGAAGATACAATTTACATCACACCACTCACAAGACTAATTCATTTTAACAAAGACTGTTGTGAATATGACATCTCCAAAGTGTGTTTTATGACTAGCAAAGTAAAAGGTATGTATCTAGTATATATCATACTTATAGGAAAAGGGTCCGGATGGATCCTGGCGTGCAGTGAAACTTCACTGTTAGCTTCGGTCTGCACCCTGCGTTGCATTTTTCACTCCACTAAGGAGTTGAGGTCCCTGTAAGTGTTCAGTTGTTTGTCAACAAATGAGACTAAGATCTCAGCCTCCCAGGCAGGGGCGCAGTATGGGAGGAACTTCCAGGGGGCCTGACTGAATGGGACCATTAAAAAATTGTGGTGTAATTAGGCAGGGATGGCGTGGCCTGAGGTAGGGATACCCAATGTGAGATTCTTTCTTGGGGCCCAAAATCCCTGGCTGCACCCCTGCACCACCTCCCATTTTGACATTGCAATGGGGAATTAAAGGTGCATGGTGAAGGAAATGGACCTACTGGCTGATAAGCGCAAGGAAATGACCAAACTGATGTGAAAATACCCAGGTTTGAGTTTGTGCATGTGCATTGATTTGGTGTTCAGTGGCACCTGAAGGATTTTCTCCTGAGGTACAAAGCCATACTCACAAAGGAGTACGCACAGCATGTGCCTTGCCAGTCTCAAGGCATTTTTTTTTCTTATTGAATAATAAAGACGAGTTTCAGACTGGAAGCACGGAAAAATGTGACTGAATCTGAAACAAAATGACCCCGGCGTCCTCGTTTAATTTCAAACTGTCCTATTGCGAACAACGTCACGTTATCTACCGCACCTGTGCACCTGGGGAGAGGATCCTGCAGGCGCCACTGTTGGCGATGGTTCAGAATAACAGAAGAGCCGCTCCAAAACCATCTGCATTCTCCAAAGGGAGGTGACCACACTTCCATACAGGTGGTAGAGCTGTTCTAGAGCTTCGTCTCTTTCCTGAATCAGACTCCAGAGCAGTAAGAGACTGGTGGCAGGACTCACACAAGCAGAGCGTACACAGCCCACTCTCACCAGGCCACTCACCTGCAGCTGACTCTGCGCCTGGTCACACGTGGGACGGACAGAAGGCCACTGGCCAGACGAAGGTCCGCTAGAATGAGACGAGCATTCTAATGAAACTGGATGCTTTTTTCCTGATTTTCTCTCAATTTGGAGTGCCCAGTCATACTCATCATCAGCGCTCGGTGCTGCAACCTCTGCTATATAGGGCAGACAAGCATTCCTACCACCGCTTCGTACCACACTGTGGTCTATGGACCCAGGGCTGGCCTTAGGGTTTTGGTGGCCCTAAGAAAATCTGTTCGGGGGGGGAGGGGGGGTGCTTTTGGATTCCGTCGAGCAGGGGGAGAAGCACGGTTCAATCCTGTCCAGCGGGGGGGGGGGGGGATTCGCTTGGTAAAATAATCCCTCCGGTGCCCCTAAACAACCGAAATAGACCGTTTATGCCACGGGCGGCCCTGTATGGATCACATGCTGGGGAACATGCATCTCGCCCTGTCCAACAGGCAAACCGTGGCAATCTGACCGACCAGCAGGGGTCGCTGGTGTGCGATGAGATGCCGTCATCCCAGCCACCCGAAATCCTCTCTTCCCTGAACTATGGGGCCCATCCATGCACTAGAACAGTGCCTGAACAAAATTAGCCACCAAGCAGCCTCAACTGGATGCTTTTAAATGGCCTTTTTAGAGATGTGTAAAGGTCAGTAAATGATTGAAAAGGATTGGGACTGTCTACCTTAAACCTTATTTTATGGAAACGCACAGAAGTATAAAATCCCAAAAAAGAGAAAGATACTCAGAAGGGCCATTTCTCTTATTTTCTTCCCTGCAGAAATAATTAGATCTGTCCTTGGCTGCAATGATACTTTACTAGCACTGATAAAGTCGCCAACCCAGTATCAAAGTCAAACGTGTTAGTAGTGTGTTAACTATGGAGAACCAGGTCAGTAGAGCCTGCAAAGAAATTAAAAGCAGCCATTAGTTTTAGCAATAAAATGCACATTGAAGACCAAATATAAAATGAGTGGTAAGGGTTGGGAGGCAGTACAAGGTCTTTGATGAATAGGGACCTGATAAGAGCTCATATAAATCAGCTGAATGCGCTCATGTCCTCTAATATTCAAAGTCATATTGGATAAGAGCATTTGTTAAACGAGTGTAATGTAATGTAAAGAGCTTTCGTGGGTACAGGGTGCTTTCATGCTTTGGTACAGTCTGAATTTGTCCAGTTTGAGTTTGGCTGGATGAGCCATTTGATGCAACGGGAGGCTATTGCGTTCACAGGGTTTAAAAGCCCATTGCCAACATCAGAGATGTACTTTTCACGGGAAAGTGTAACTAAGCATCCTCAAACTACGCTCATGCACACTTTATGTGTTACGCAATGATATTTGAAGCAGGAACAATGCATTTAATGTTCTATATTGGTTTAATGATCCTCAATGTCTTTCATTTCCTTTGAAGCCAATGCATCCTCTCCACAGCATGTGGACAATTATGGTGTGTTCTGTTCTATTTTCATGACAATTTAACTACAAAACTTTGGTTTCTAATGCTGTTAGGTATTGATATTCCGGTGCCACCAATGTACCCGTTTATCTATTTTCATTAGAATATGCATTGGAAATTAGTGAATTGGCACAGTAAGGAGGTGTGAGGTGAAACAGACACTACAGAAAGAGTGGGCAGGTGTAGTAAGGTGGGTGGCTTTTAAGCCACTAAGCACCAGACCAAGAGCCACAAACTTCAGTGACCTTCAGTGACCTTAAGGGCTTTGTGACCCTTCCTAATGGCTGGAGACGGTTTCAGAGGGAGGATTATGCACTAACATCGGTAGAGAAATGGAGAGAAACCAGTTCTGCTGTGACTGAAGAGAACTCGCTGTGTCAGGAGAGCGAATGAGAAAGGAGTTTCCGTTGGGTGTTATTTTAGAGGTCCTTCTCCTTCAAAACAGGGAGAGCACTCTGCAGTTTTATGCCAACATCTGTTTTCCTCATCAAAGACACAGCACGCCTTCATTTTAATGCTTAATTAAATTTTCTGATTTAGCGTAGTCGAAAATGCATTTTAGTGCTTCCTGATTTTCAGTCATTTGCATGCGTTATATGTAATTTGTGCATGGACATTTTTACTGGAATTCTTCATTTCTAATTTGAAGTAATAGTCATGTTAATTTAGGAATCTCTGTAAATGCAATCAGTGTGATTTTATCTCTTAATGCAATTTGTGTGAATAGTTTATTTCTTGTATGCTGGCTCTTGCAGTAGCATTTCTGTTGGTTTCAAGGAATTTTTTAGTTGAGCATAGAAGAAGTCCCGTGGGCACATTGTACAGATGCTATTGGACCATGTTGAAATGGATGTACTGTATAGAGATAGAGATGGATGGGCCAGATAGAGATAGAGATAGAGATGGATGGACCGGACAGAGATAGAGATGGATGGACCGGATAGAGATAGAGATGGATGGAACATATAGAGATAGAGATGGATAGACTGGATAGAGATAGAGATGGATGTACCGGATAGAGATGCATTTATTTTATACTGACTTGCCCACTTTGTACTCAGCCCAGGGTGCTCCCCACACAGTAAAATGTTGAGAGACTCACATGTACTGAGTAGGAGTTGAGCTAACACTGGACATTTTCCTGTGCTATTTTAAATGCCAGCAGAATATGAGGCACTGATTCATTCAAAAGTCTGTCAAGAACAGCCAAGCTGCCAAAACCAGGCTGTGTTTTTGAAGCTCACTTCCTGGTCTTGTTGAGAGACATTGCTCACTAGCGCCAGTGCGGTTGGCTCCACTATAGGTGTTTCAGCCACTCGTTTCAATGTAAGTCAATGGTGACAATACGGTCAGAATACGAAGTCAATCATTTTGTCCTGCAAGAAAATGTAATCGCAATAGGTGTTTTTTTCTTTGTCTAATGTCTCCCCACGTGCCTATTTGCTATTGTATTACTTGGACATATATTTCGTGGCTGAATCAGGGACAGTTGGCGTCACCACCGAGTCGTATCTCACCTGCCTAGTGGACGACCGGACTTCACGTCCCTACTGCGCGGTCTCTGGCTCCAATCTGTAAATCAAGGCACTGCCCACAATCTTCACTTCCAAACGCTGTTATCACCATGGAGAGTCAATGGGTGATGTCACAGTGACTTTGTCCGTATTTCTCTACAGTCCATGAGAACAGCGCAGGAGCGTGTCAAGGAAAACTGTCACAATGTGGCCAGGAAAACTGGCAGAATGTTGGCAGATAAGCGTTATAGTTACTTTCATTTTTGAAACATTTTAATAAAGAAAAGTTAGCAAAGGCTTTGAATATGATAGATTTCCCCGGGTAACTCAAAAGTATTCTCAATTTGGTGAAATTCAATTGGTCCCGATTTAAAAAAAAAAAAATATGTAGGAAAGTTAGCTGGCCTTCTCCTTCATTCTGCTTTGTGAAACACCCCCTTAAAATGAAACAATAATATACTCTCCACTTTTACATTCTCTTAAGCCATCTGAAAAGATTTAACAGATATTAGCTTGAAGATCAATAGGGCTATTCTTGTCGGTTATTTTACAGTTGGATAGACTGCTATTATACTGATCATTGTGGTAAAATTTGATGATTACCGTTTATTTTGTTTCAAGCGTCTGTCATTAACGGCAATTTCACCCTTTTCTTCATACTTAAGAAAGGACCGCACAATTATTCTTTCCTGTGAAAAGAAAGATCTCATATAGATGTGAGATATTCAGCTGATATCCGTAAGCAAAGCAAGTATTAAAAGTGAGTTCCCACCCACCCTCCACCTCCCTGACTGACAGTACATTAGGTAAGATCATCTCTGCACGCCGCTAGCCTGCTACAGAGAGTGACGGCTAAATCTATAGCTGCAGCACTGCTGCATAGCTACAGAAAGGAAACAAAACTGGGATATTTAGCGAGCCTCACCAGGCTATATGTATCACGTGTTCTGATTGGCCAGTTCAGCCCTTAGCTTGCCTTCATTTGATATGCTTGTTTGTGTCCTTTGGTAACCTTACCCTGCTAAGGCTAGCCTAATTGGGCATCTGCACACTGTAGTTTCTGTGTATATTTAGATCTGATTTTCACTGAATCTGGTTGAAACGGGTTTTAAAACTCAGTCCTGGGGACCGACTATTTGCACCAATTTACTTTATAATCACAGTTTACCCTCTGAATTGTGCCAAACTGTGATTTTTTCACTAGAAACTTTTAATGTTAATCGAAAGCCTTATCTTCATGTCAAAAAATAGCAATCGATGCAATGATAAATGTACCATCCCAGGATTTTCAATCAGTCTAACTAATGGTTTAAGCACGGTTATGTGCCTTATGGCAAACAATTCCTTCGAAGAGCTTATTGTTTTAAAACCACTTAAATGTAAGACTGACAAGCGACACCTGATCACTGAAACAAAATAATTTATGGAAAATGGTTTCGTAGACAAAATGCGAGTGGCATCGAACCAAATGTACAATGCGTTAAAAATACGGAGAAAAGAATTCCTGGAGAATTCCTGGAGTATGTTTTCAACAACCTTAATTGATGAAGTGATTTGTTGTTAGAAAAACCAGCTCATGCAGGGCTGAGTTTGTGCACTACTGCTCTAGACATCATCCAGCATTAATGGGTGTGTGGACTGATGTGAAAGTAAAAGGGTTTTGGGGCTTTTCTTTAGCTTTGGGGACCATGTCATCAGAACAGGCTTCTAACATCAGGCAGAAGTTTCTTTCTCCACCATTGTGAACGAGTGACAGTAAGACGGGCTCCTAATTTTCACTGACAACCCTCCCAGGGGTGGAGATTTTTACTTGAAACCGACCGGTCCTCTTTGTTTTGGCAGATGTGTGACCCAAACGCTCACGTAACATGATGGATTTTTGCTGTCAAACCATCTGAAGGTGTAACTGACGTGGAAACCGGCTTCGTTTCCATGGCTGCCACATGTGGAATCTGCACAAGGAAAAGGAAATGCTGTGGACTGAAAGACACGCCTGTTAGCGACTTCAAACGACCCACGCACCTGCAGTGCCTGCAGCTCTCTTTTTCTCACACTGACAGCCATTTAACAACTGTGAAAAAGCATTTAAGCAAGAAACAAAACTGTTGAAACTACAGTGCTGTAATCAAGGTCTGCCGAGTGTGTTGGTAGTAAAGTAATAAAGTTATTATGTGTTAGCAGGAATGGAGTTAGTTGGAGTTAAGCACTCCTGGAGGGCTGGTGTATATGCATGATTTTGTTTCCACCAGTTACCCTGGCTCAATTAGCTAATTAGCTGTACTAACCAATGGCGGTTCACTTGTTCAGAACAGTGAAATGTTTCACACAGGAACTCTGGATTAGCCTGCAGCCAGCACTCATGTGCTTACCGTTAAATGTAGAATGTTAGGTGACAGGTGTAATGCGCAGGTGTCAGAATCCAGCGCTGAAGGGTAGTAGTGCATGATGGTTTACACTGTGTGTGTCAGCACCAGTAATCGTTTAAGTCATTGATTGGCTAAGGAGTCCACACACATTGTTGTCAAGGCCTTAATTGGTTGCTGATTGAAAGGGAAATGACAAATTCCTGCAGACACTGCGGCCCTCCAAGGCTGGAGTTTGACACCCCTGACATAACCGATTGGACTAATTAAATAATTCAGAGCAAAATTTGGCACCCACCTCTCTGGACTAGAGTGCATGCAAGCTTGCAACACTTGAGCTCACAGCAAGTTTTCAAATTCAGTTTTGCGGGACGTGCACTGCGTATTTTGGATGCGCACATCTGGGCCTGCATGCGTGCTTGTGTGCGTGCATGCGTGCATGCGTATGCGCATCACAGACCATTAGCTGGCCACAGAAATGTTGCCTTTTGCCTTGGTGATAAAAAATTATTGCAGTCAATTGTACCCTTCATAATAAAACTGAGCTTAGTAATGTCTGGCACAGAATCCCGGTGGGAACATGCTGTACTGACCTTTCTGTACTGTCTGGGCACAGCCAACATAGACTTCACTTCTATTTTCTATGGTTTTGTATTGTGTATATGGAAAGCTTTACAAGAAAATGTTCAAAATGTCAGATATCTAGTTTTTAGATTGCCACTGTCGCCTCACAGCAAGAAGGTCCTGGGTTCGAAACCGGCCTGGGCCTTTCTGTGTGGAGTTTGTATGTTCTCCCTGTGTGGGTTTCCTCTGGGTACTCTGGTTTCCCTCCACAGTCCAAAGACATGCAGGTAGGCTAATTTGGAGACTCTAAATTGCCCATAGGGTATGAGTGTGTGAGCGAATGGTGTGTGTGCCCTGCGATAGATATTCCTGCTTCTCGCCCAATGCACGCTGGGATAGGCTCCAGCACCCCCCAGGACCCTGCCCAGGATAAGCGGGTATAGATAATGGATAGATGGATGGATAGAATACCAGGATGGATAATGAATGGATAATGTTTTTTGAGAAACAGACAATATAATTTGATCTGGAGGCTCTGTTCTCTTTTTCTTTTTGCCCCATGGGCATGGGAAAGGACGTCCTGGGGCAGTTAAAAGTCATGTTGCAGGCCATATCTCTGTACAAACCTGGGGAGTCTCTCCCTTGAAAGTTTTATTGTCTTACTACCTTCTGGAGGAAACTGAATCCAGAGATCAGCATGACCAGAGAATGCCTTTCAAACTTCATGTTCCCATTGATTTTAAGTTGAATGTAATCTGTGACGTTTACTGGAAATCATTGATTGGCGATATTAGTGTCTATATAAATAATGGTTGTTGAGGCTTCGTAGTTGAAGTCTCATTTTTTTAGAAGCAGTTCCAGTTTCAAGCGGAAACCAACGCCATTTGATTTTGTTACATGGAAAATATTTTGCCTGAAGGTGGAGATTGCAACTGGCTGGATTTAACAATTATTTGTCCACAAATGTCAGCTCTGTTGTTACAAGTGGACGTAAACTTTTTAGAGGTATTCCATAGCTGAGCGGGATTACCTCCTAACATATTCATGGTGGCTCTGTTTATAAAGGAGCTAAAACCATGAATCTTTTGATAATGATCACAAGCTTAGCCTTCCTTCCTTACAAGCCTTACAAGTATAAGGCAACTTTGAATTGATAAATTTGCTAGCTTTCAGATAAGTCCTTGTCTGACCCTGCTGCCTCACCTCCACCTCCCACACCTCACCCAATCAGTGCAGTCAATGCCCCCCCTCTCTCAAACATTCCTCCTTTTCCTCTTAGAACAACTTTATAAAATAGTATTTTTGCATTTTGAATATAGTCTTCTAATTTAGTCGTTGTGTCTCAGTTCACATTTTTATTAAAAACAGTAAAAAAACGAATACAATATGACGAAACGAGTTCCTAATTTTTGCAAAGCAAAGGTTCTTTTTTGCCTCCATGGAAACAAAAACATCAAAGGGAGGGTGTGCCTGAACACCGAAAAAGCGTTCCCGAGACCACCTGAGAGGTGCGGTGATTCATTAGCTTGCTTCAGTAATCCACCCTATCCCTTACAGATGGGCCCAGCGCGGCCCTGTGTGAGGGACCGCCCGCGGGCTCTGTGCAGCGGGCGATCAATTATATATAAAGTTCACGTGCCCCGCCGCGGCGGTGTGTAAGCGGCTCGCCCTCGCCTTGAAGATCGGGGTGGCGGTAAACAACGCTCGCTATAAATGGCTGTGGCCCCGCCTCTCCTGGCCGAACGCTCAAGCAGCGCATTATTTACCCTGTGTGTGTTTGTGTGTGTGTGTGTGTGTGTGTGTGTGGCAAAATCACCATGTAGACCACCGCCGAATTCTACCCACCTTTGGCCGGTATCAGGTGTTAATGTCAAGCCCTGCCCCTTACTAGCATAGAACAGATAACCGCTCCACCATTGAATTCCAGTGGTGATTGGTTGATGTTTTCTGGTTACTTCCTGGCTGATGATGCTTACAGGGATGATGGATGCACAGACAGTAATCACCAATCACCGTTGGGGTTAAATGGGATTTGGTTGGAGGGGAATCCCTTCGATCCTGTGTCTCGTAACGGAAGGAGGTGGTGGACAACAGAAGACGTGAAATTAAATGTTAGAAGCCATCTGTCATAGTCGCCAGATTGATTGGTATGATGAGCTCTGCAATATATAATCTCTTTAATATAAAGAAAATACTAGACAGGCTGTTGAATCTTGCTCAATGTCAAGATAGAAGAAACATTAGCATAGCATAGCAATCTACAGTGTATCTGTAGTATTTGTCTGTAATGCATGTTTTGTACTTTAGAAAAACAATGCTATTAGTATTTATTGTAGTGTGGTTTTGTAATGCATGCAGTGTTTTCAGTTAACTGGGTGTCCACCCATTCCTCCCTTACACGTTGTTCTTATGGCGGTGAATTAAAATGCATTTTATTCAGCCCATGACAAATTTTAGGCCATTTCCTTTGCTCTTTGCCTCTGGTGTGTGCTTTCATATGCTGTTCACTTATTTTAACATCTTACTAGCTGACAACACTAGACAATTTCCGAACATAACTAACTACCTAACTTTTATAATGTTGTCTAGCAGAGTTACCTAACATTTCCGTTAATTACACTGATTTCACCAATATGTATTGACTAGTTAACCATTGGCGTAGCCTGCTAGCTTTGACCGAAATTGCCAACTTTGGTGAACTGGCTGGAGTCAGATTTATTGCATTATAGCGTTATAGCACGATGGCGTAAGATTGCGTGTGTCTCACTACAAAAATGTGAGAATTATGTTGCCTTGACAAAGCAAGTAGTGTTTACCGAGACTGATTGTAGCAATAAATAGCAAGTAATGTAGCATTTAACTATGCAAAACAGAAAGTTATCTAGCTAGTTCTACATTAACACTACATTTCTACATTAACCAGCAGAACTTGCGAGTGTAGCTAATATTTAATGTAAGTACAGTTTTTTAACCAGTAGCCGGTGTCTGTTTTTTCATCACTCACTGAAAGCCATTCAGCATATTTGTTTAAAAAGCCTATTTTCAATTCAAGAAAAAACATTTTTACCTACTGACTGTGGTGTCTGTTTGGCAGTACGCCACATTTATATTCTGATTTTAAATGTCATCCAGCCTCTGGGATTCATAAATCCAAATGTCAGCTATTTCTTATATCAGCAATCTCACTATCTGAAAATGGCTTGAGGGTATTTTTGTATTTTTGTTCACCCTCAGTTTAGGGTATTTTTGTCCAGCAGGCTGATGTTGCAGGGATATAACTATAAGGTAAATTCAGGACACGGGGAGCCTTTCATGTGTGTGTGTGTGTGTGTGTGTGTGTGAGTGTGGGTGTGTGTGTGTGTGTGTGTGTGTGAGTGTGTGTGTGTGTGTGTGCCTGTCTGTAGGATGCGACTGACTTATCTGTAAGGGCCACGGGTGCCTGATCTCAGAAGGGCAGACTGCCTTGTCCGTCAACACTGATTGCCAACAAACGCAATTAGCGAGCGTCGCGTCTCCACGGCAACGTCACCACGGCAGGTTAAATCTAACGAAGGCCACTGTGGAGGCCAGGCAGGTAATTAGGCCGTGTCTGGCGAATTACCAGAGCCCTCGCCCATCGCTGCTTACAGAGAGAGAGAGAGAGGAGGGCAATCAGGGTTAAAACTGCCTCTCATCAAACGCATTTCCCTTCCGTGGTCCGTCACTCTCGCAGCTGTGAGTCGAGTGTAGACACGCGGCACCGCTGTTAGCGGTAGCCTCTCCGGCGCAACGAGCTCCGTCGTGGCCTTTAGGACGAGCGGCGCCTGAGCTAGCAGCCCGCGCTATTCTCCAGACACGTTCGCCCGCTGTTGTGAATGTTGCGTTTTGTTTATTTTGTAGGGAGTTGTATTTCTCAGCAGCATGTTTGCCTTCGTTTAATAGTTATTTGACGCGCTGGAAATTTTAACAGCATTAGTACATTGTCGCTTTTGTCTGTTTTCAGTCCTCTTCAGTTAAGAGGGTGTGTTCCTGTCTCATGGGCGTGTCCTCAGGTGTGTTCATGATACCCGTTGGAACCCCGTTTCTACTAGCATACCCCCCCCCCCCCAACCAGCATGCACCTATTGGGCCCCCATCTCTACACAATGTACCCCCTCAGCCAGCTAGCCACATGACCACGTGCGTTTCTGTGGAGCTCCTCGTTAGTGGACCCACTGCTGCACTCTGTCTCAAATTCAAGTTCAAATTCAAATGCGTGTGCTTATTTTTATGCCAAGAGGGCCGGTGTTGCTAAAGCACTGCTGCTGGTTTTGCTAACTCTCTCAGTTCTCTCATTGTCATTCTCTCTCTCTCCCAGCTGTGTTCTGTGGAAGGGAGGAGCCTGCTCCAGACCCAGGTCTTTTTTCAGGTTCTGGCTGTTATACTCGACCATAGAAAGGAAAGACGGGAGCCCGCACTCTTAATGAATAGATATAGATTATGAATGTCTACGCAACAAAATCATTTTCATTTTTATTCCTATTTAGACAGACATGTTTTGGCCTAAGCCGTCCTCAGTGTCTTGTTATACTCGACCAGAAATGCATAACTGGTGCATATATGTGTAAAATACATGCAAGCACAATGTTCACAATGTAACTAGTGATTATTGCGATCATAGAAAGGGTTAAATTGTGGCCAAAAAGACAAAAAAGAGAGCAGCAGATGAACAGGGTGTAATGCACCAACATCCCCGCCTTCCTTCCTCCAGGATTAAATTAGAAATTCTGTGTTATGCGAGGATAAATGATTTGACCCTTGACCCTCCCGACTCCCCACCCTTCCCTCCCCCCATCCCCTCTATGACCCTCCCCACATTCTCCACCTTCTCCCCACTCTCTCTCCCTGATGTCTCCCAACTCTTGCTCTCCCACCGTCCCACCACCTGTGCCCTTGATCCCCTCCCCTCTACCCTCCTCCAGCTGATCTCACCAGAGATCATCCCCTTCATCGCCCACCTGATTAACTCCTCCCTGACTTCTGGCACCTTCCCGTCATCTTTCAAAAGAGCCCACATCACCCCCATTCTGAAGAAACCAACACTGGACCCCTGCCTCACCCAAAACTACAGACCGGTATCCCTTCTTCCATTCCTATCTAAAACTCTCGAACGTCCTGCGTCTAACCAACTTTCCTCTTTTCTTTCTAAACATAACCTCCAAGACCCTCAGCAGTCTGGTTTCAGACCCGGTCACTCGACGGAGACTGCCCTGCTCTCCGTCACTGAGTCTCTCCACGCAGCACACGCAGCATCCCGTTCATCTGTCCTAATTCTTCTTGACCTCTCAGCTGCCTTCGACACCGTTGACCATCCTACACTTCTGTCTTCCCTGACAAAATTGGGAATTTGCGGACCAGCCCTCAACTGGATTGCGTCCTATCTCTCCGGCCGCTCCTTCCAGGTTGCCTGGGCCGGTGCAGTATCAGCTCCTCGTCCCTCACAACTGGGGTCCCTCAGGGCTCTGTCCTTGGTCCCCTCCTCTTTTCTCTGTATACTAGGTCCCTTGGCCCTGTTATTGCCGCCCATGGCATGTCATATCATCTCTATGCAGATGATATTCAACTTTTCTACTCTTTCTCTCCACAGACACTCAGGTCTCCGATCGCATATCCGCCTGCCTGAGTGACATCCAGAGCTGGATGACCAAACACCAGCTCAAGCTCAACACAAACAAAACGGAACTTCTCCATATTCCTTCTCTTACCTCTCCCACTTCTCATCTCCCCATTTCTTTAGGAGACACTCCCTACACCCTTCACAGAGTGCCCGAAATCTTGGAGTTGTGCTCGACAACAGGCTGTCACTCTCTGAGAATATCGCGGCAACCACCCGGTCGTGCAGGTTCATCCTGTACAATATCCGCAGAATAAGACCACTCCTCACCAATTATTCCACACAGCTCCTGGTCCAGGCCATGATACTGTCACGTCTGGACTACTGCAACTCCCTCCTGGCTGGCCTCCCAGCATCAGCCACCAGACCCCTTCAGCTCATCCAGAATGCAGCAGCACGTCTGGTTTACAACCTCCCTCGTGACTCCCACGTCACTCCCTCCTCATCTCCCTCCACTGGCTACCAGTGCAAGCTCGCATCCGGTTTAAGACACTGGTGCTTGCTTTCCAAGCAGTCAAGGGGTCAGCTCCTGGTTATCTGCAGAAGATGATCAGACCCTACAAGCCGCCAGATCGCTCCGATCGGCTACTACAGGGCGGCTGATTCCTCCCCTACACGAGCAGCAACAAGGTCTCGACTCTTTGCAGTTCTGGCCCCACGATGGTGGAACGATCTTCCAGTGGAGGTCAGAACAGCAGAGTGTCTGAGCACCTTCAAACGAAAACTCAAGACGCACCTCTTCTCTGTGTACCTCTCTCCTCTTCCCTAAACCCCCTCCCATAACTAAAAAAAAAAAAAAAAAAAAAAAAATTTTGTTCAGACTATCTTGTTTCTCCTTATTGTATGCATCATAGTAAAGGCTTTTTATCTACATGTTGTTCAATGGACTTAAGCGGACTTGATCCTGAGTTTGGTTACTCTGTTGTAAGTCGCTCTGGATAAGAGCGTCAGCTAAATACCTATAATGTAATGTAATGTAAAGTGGATTGTTCTTAATTTGTTCTCTGTATGAAGGGAAATTGGTGATGAACTGGGTGATTAAGTTTTGGTTGATTAAGTTTTTCAGGTTGTCTTTGTTTATCCCATGATTTTTTGAGGCAAATATGGCCAGATCAACAAAGGAAAATAAAACGGAATATAATGCATTAAAAACATAGACAATAAAAAGTTATTATTATTATTATTATTATTATTATTATTATTAATAATAATAATAATAATAATAATAATAATAGTAATAATAATAATAATAATAAATATCTACTTTCAGGTCTGATTGCTCTCTCTCTCTCCCTCTCTCTCTCTCTGTCTCTCTCTCTCTCTCTCTCTCTCTCCCTCTCTCTCTCTCTCTCTCTCTCTCTCTCTCTCTCTCTCTCTCGCTCCCACAGGGAAAATATGCCAAACAGAAGAGCCGTTTCAAGCGCTCCGATGGCAGCACATCCTCCGACACGACCTCCAACAGCTTCGTCCGTCAGGTGAGAGCTGCTGGCCGCCTTTACCCTCCTGCAATTCAATCCTGTCGGCCACCTCCTCACAGCCCTGGTACACCAATCACAGCCCAGATACACTCCCTCCTCACAGCCCTGGTACACCAATCACAGCCCTGATACACTCCCTCCTCACAGCCCTGGTACACCAATCACAGCCCTGATGCACTCCCTCCTCACAGTCCTGATACACCAATCACAGCCCAGATACACTCCCTCCTCACAGCCCTGATACACCAATCACAGCCCTGATACACTCCCTCCCCACAGCCCTGATACACCAATCACAGCCCAGATACACTCCCTCCTCACAGCCCTGGTACACCAATCACAGCCCTGATACACTCCCTCCTCACGGCCCTGGTACACCAATCACAGCCCTGATACACTCCCTCCTCACAGCCCTGATACACCAATCACAGCCCAGATACACTCCCTCCTCACAGCCCTGGTACACCAATCACAGCCCTGATACACTCCCTCCTCACAGCCCTGGTACACCAATCACAGCCCTGATACACTCCCTCCTCACAGCCCTGATACACCAATCACAGCCCTGATACACTCCCTCCTCACAGCCCTGATACACCAATCACAGCCCAGGTACACTCCCTCCTCACAGCTCTCATACAGTAGAGCCTCAGAGGTAGGTCTACCAACATATCAAACAGAGATGACTCTGAATTCTGAAATTGTTCCTGTCTTGGAAATGAACGTCAAGAAATGAAATTACACCTTTTTTTTAAGAATTCGGACTGCTTTATTGAATGTACTCATATGCTCTGTTACAGTAATCATATTTCTTGTAACAACTAGAAGAAAGGTAATATAATACCAGTATATAAGAAAGGGGACTGCACTGATCCAGGAAACTACAGGCCTGTCCATTTAACTTGCACATATACAATACTGGAGTCTATCATTAGTGGCAAGTCAGAATTATTTTCTTGAAAGTAACAGCATCCTAGGGGATAGCCAGCATGATTTTCGGAAAGGAATGTCATGCCTGACAACCCTTTTTTCCCATTCTTTGAGGAAGCCACCAAGTGTTTTGACTTTAAGAATGCTTATGATACTATATTTATATTTCCAAAAAGCATTTGATGAGGTACCGCATGAGAGACTCCTTATCAAAATGGAGACTGTAGGAATTACAGGAGGTGTGGGTTAGGAGTGGGTTAGGAACTGGCAACAGGGTATTATGCAAAGAGTAGTAGGAGGGACCTTATCTGTGCTGGGCACTGTGGGAAGTGGAGTCCCACAAGGATTGGTGCTGGGACCACTGCTTTTCCTTATTTATCTGAACAACCTTGACAGGACGTTTGAAAGTACATTAGCAAAATATGCAGATAATACATAACTGGGAGGCTTAGCTGCTTTGGAATCTTCTAAGCTTAGTAAAAGGAGACTTAGGGGCGATTTGATTGAGGCTTTAAAAATTAATAGAAGGGATTAACAGAGTGAACTAAAAGAGATTCATCTGGTTGAGGGCATGGGGCATAAATTGAAATTAGGTAAAGTCCGCCCAGGCAATAGGAAGTATTTCCTTACACAGAAAGAAGCCATTGTGTGGAATTGCTTGCCGGGTCGTGCAATAATGGCAGAAAGTCTTGGGGTTTACAAGAGCAGGCTTGATGCACTGTAGATACTATCGAGTTTGTAGGTAAATGGTGAGCACTAAATGGTAAATGGACTGCATTTATATAGCGCTTTTATCCAAAGCGCTTTACAATTGATGCCTCTCATTCGCCAGAGCAGTTAGGGGTTAGGTGTCTTGCTCAAAGACACTTCGACACACCCAGGGCAGGGTTTGAACCGGCAACCCTCCGACTGCCAGACAATCGGTCTTACCTCCTGAGCTATGTCGCCCCTAGGTACCGCCCCTAGCACTAGGTACCCTTAGTAGAAACTGGCGAGCATTGTCAGACTTATTGGCCTGTTCTTGGCATTGTTATGTTATGCAACTTTATTTTTGTTACTAAACTTCAGGTCTCACACTGCAGGTGTGGGGCTCACAAGTTTAAGTCCAATCTCAATGCCATGGTTTATTTTTATACGTAAATATAAATGTATGTTTAATATTCCCCCATACAAATGTATGATGCAACTCCCCCGTCCTCTATCCTCAGTCCTCTCATGCGTGTGTGTGTATGTGTGTGTGTGTGTGTGTGTGCAAGTCTCCCCCACACCGGCCAACAGTTCATCTCATGCGTTCTCCCTTTCTTCTTTCCCTCTGCTTGCCCTTCTCTTTTATTTTCATCTCATGAATATGGCATTTTTTTCTTTCTGCTGCGTTGTGGCTCAGGTGACTCACAGCCCTTACTGTATATTTCATCCAGCAAAATTATCCGGTGCATAATTTATGCGGATGGGTTTGCACCTGAGGAGCACAGCTGGAGCTGATGTTTCGTCTCCCAGCTGGTCCATCCGGTTAACGTAGCGATCCTCCCGCTGTGCGGTCTCAGGCTCTGGGGCCTAACCTCTCTTCATTGGCAGGGATGGAAGAAAAAGCACTAAAATATATCTGCTACAAAATACAAAATAGCTGCAGCTATTGCTGTAGAGGGGTAGCTGAACAGGTAACACTGGGAAATAAACCATCTAAAAATGAGACGTGCCGCCTCTTTTACTGGTGAAATGCCTGCATGCCAACGTTTATTGGAAATGCGTGTGTTTGCAGTACTGCCCATTGCTGAGTATTGATTGGTGCTGCCGGGGGGCTTTCTGTCATAAGGCACTGGGTAGGGTCAATCCAGGACACTGACTGATGGGACCCATGGGGGGAGTACTTTAAGAAGCAGTTCGGCTGATGAATATGATTGGGCGTTCCAACTTTGGGGGAAAAATTGGGGAAAGAGGGCTAAAATAAACAAATATATATATATATATGGGTGTGCGTGTGTTTGTGTGTGCGTGTGTGTGTGTGTGTGTGTGCGCGCGCGCAGTCTGTATTTGCTTTGCTTCGACTGTTGTCCAGCACATTGGAATGACACAATGAATATGAGGTTGAAATGCAGATTGCCAGCTTTAATTTCTGGGTATTTATATCCATTACCTTTGTTAAAACACTTCCTCCTGCTTTTGGGTGTTTTCTAGACTGGGGTTTTTCAGTACGTGTACGGGGTGGGGTGGGGGTGGTGGTGGAGGGGGGGTACCAGCTGCTTCTGCCTGGATGACATTTACTTTCTCAGCATGTGTGTCGCACTCAAATGTCTTCCTCCGGATCGCGAAGACGCGGGGAGTTTGGCCCCCCTGTGGACTGTAAAGGTCAGCTGCGCCCCCCCCCCCCCCGGCCCCGGACCCATTCTCTCATTAATTCCCTCCTCTGATCGGTGCGGGGGGCCCATTTCGGCGTCGCACAGTCGCGTTTGATCACGCTGGTGATTGCCTTTCCCTGGGGGGTCGGATAGAGCCGCGCTCCTGTCTCTCTGAACAGCTTAATAGCTGTGCTTCAGCGGCTGAATTTGTGCATCAGTGTCTGGGCTGATCCCAGTTCAGCAGCTGAATTTGTGCTTCACTGGCTGGGCTGATCCCAGTTCAGCGGCTGAATTTGTGACTGTGTGTCTGGGCTGATCCCAGTTCAGCAGCTGAATTTGTGCATCAGTGTGTGGGATGATCCCAGTTCAGCGGCTGAATTTGTGCATCAGTGTCTGGGCTGATCCCAGTTCAGCGGCTGAATTTGTGCATCAGTGTCTGGGCTGATCCCAGTTCAGCAGCTGAATTTGTGCATCAGTGTCTGGGCTGATCACAGTTCAGCAGCTGAATTTGTGACTGTGTGTCTGGGCTGATCACAGTTCAGCAGCTGAATTTGAGACTGTGTGTCTGGGCTGATCCCAGTTCAGCGGCTGAATTTGTGCTTCACTGGCTGGGCTGATCACAGTTCAGCGGCTGAATTTGTGCTTCACTGGCTGGGCTGATCCCAGTTCAGCGGCTGAATTGTGCATCAGGTCTGGGCTGATCACAGTTCAGCGGCGAATTTGGACTGATGGCGGGCTGATCACAGTTCAGCAGCTGAATTTGAGACTGGTCTGGCGATCCCAGTCAGGCTGAATTGCTCATGCTGGCTGATCAAGTTAGCAGCTGAATTAGCGCTTCAGAGCTTTGGCTGATCCCAGTTCAGTAGCTGAATTAGCGCTTCAGAGCTTTGGCTGATCCCAGTTCAGTAGCTGTTTGGACTGCTGGAAGAACCAGCCTTATTGGCAGTGGATGTAGAGTAGCACACACATGGTTCTGACTCATGAACTCCCACATGCACACGCACACTCACACACACACACACACACACACGTGCACACGCACACACGTGCACACACACACACACACATACACATTCACACACAAACACACACACACACACATATACATGCACACACCATCTCAGTCAGCAGTAGAGAGTGGGTACACTGGTCTGGTTTCCATGGAGACAGTGCTTGGGAAGTTTCCCTCAGAGGGAGGGGGCGGGGGGAGCGTGTAAATGGGCGTGTGTTCCAGGGGGAGGAACAGCACCTTAGAGACCAGGGGAATATCCTGGCTCAGAGTCGCAATAATGGATACTGTCAGTACAGCTTCTGTGCTGTCAGCAGTGCCAGGATGTGTGTGTGTGTGTGTGTGTGTGTGTGTGTGTGTGTGTGTGTACGTTGTGTGTGTGTGTGGCGGTGTGTGTGTGTGTGTGTGTGTGTACGTGTGTGTGTGTGTGTAGTGTGTGTGTGTGTGTGTGTAGCGTGCGTGTGTGTGTGTGTGTGTGTACGTGTGTGTGTGTGTGTGTACGTGTGTGTG
Source organism: Anguilla rostrata (assembly GCF_018555375.3). Taxonomy (NCBI): domain Eukaryota; kingdom Metazoa; phylum Chordata; class Actinopteri; order Anguilliformes; family Anguillidae; genus Anguilla; species Anguilla rostrata. The sequence goes on from NC_057949.1 coordinate 2,768,873, forward strand.
TGTGTGTTGTGTGAGTGTGTGGTGTGTGTAGTGTGTCGTGTGTGTGTGTGTGTATGTGTGTGTGTGTGTGTGTGTGTGTGTGTGTGGCTGTGTGTGTGTGTGTGTGTGTGTGTAGGTGTGTGTGTCGTGTGTGTGTATGTGTGTGTGTGTGTGTATGTGTGTGTGTCTGCGCCTGTGAGCCAGGTAAAAGACAGGAGACCAGCTGCAGTGTGTTTCTCCATAGGGCCTCACAGGGCAGTGGGTGCCAGAGGACAGAGCAGGCATTACCCAGTGGGAGCTGCAGGTCTGCTGCGGATCCCCGGCTGCCTGCGCAGAGCCGTTAGCACCATGTGGCTAGCACAAGCACAGTCATCCTCAGGGCTCTTTCACGTGGGGCCAGATTCCTTTTTTCCCCATTACTTTAAAAGAAACTGCATCACTACCTGGTATTTGCTAGGATAGTTTAATGCAGCCCACTGCTGTTTGCATTTAATAGTGGCACGTAGATAAGAAAGAAAAATATATGTTTTCAAAGATAAATGTGCTACCTTTTGACTGCAAATCACCTGGACATAATTCAGTTTCCTCTCCTTGAAGAACAGAAACATACATTAGATCACAACAGTAAATATTTTGGCACTAATTTTTGGTAAAGCTTTATTCTCTGTTTATTACATAATGAAACACCTGATCACTGGCATCTCTTTCCTTGTGAGTGGAAACATAATGGCTCTAACTCAGTGTTTTTGGTATAATGGATTAATATGGTCACCCTATTGATAGACATCACACTTTGCTGCTTGTCAGAAGCAGTCTGTCACACAGCATGACCTATTAAATCTGAGGAGTGATGAGGCGCCTGCTGTTACCGCCCTCTAGTGGCAAAAAAAGGACTGACACCCTCCCGACAGAAGAGCTTCATTATCCCCTTGAGACCTGAATAATCATTTTTGTCCCCTGTAGGGGACATGAGCCCCTGGTCTCAACGTACATTGTTATGCTTAAACCTACACTACATGGGTTATTCAATAAAAATAAAATAAGTAAAATAAGAAATATTTATTTTCACTGCAACATGTTTGTCCAAGACACTTGCGTTATGTCAAACAATGTAAATACTTGAATTTTATTTCTTCTGAGTTTCAGGAGGTTACAAGTCTGCTTTACTGCTTATTATCATATCCAGAATTTATATTAGGCTAATTGGTGCAGGGTTATCTAATAAATAGTTGTATCATTTGTATTATCTAATAGTGAATAATCGTATTTATAACGACCTGGATTTATGTAACGCTTTTCAAGACCTCAAAGCGCTTCACGCTGAGTGGGGGAGAATCACCCACCTGCATGATACACGGCAGCCATTTTGCGTGAGAACACTCACCACACATTAGCTTCGGTGGAGAGGGAGGAAATGATTTTTTCTTTATTCAGAGGAGAGCACACGCTTCGAAGAAACCTTGTTAACAAAATGGAAAAATATTACAGGCCCGGCTCCACGGTTGGGCCAGGTTGGGCCTGGCCCAACCAATCACAAGCTTGGCCCACCCTGGCGATTTGCAGATTAACTACACTGTCTCTCCCTATAATTTTTTTTTAATTCCCCATGTAATTCAGTAATACAAATGTACAAAACAGTAGACCTAGTAACGCTATCGATAACGTTGGCGACTGGTCAACCTTGCAGGAGTGGCGCTGCTAATGTCGCCGACGACTTAAACATGGCAAGTCGACCACTTTTAAAGTCATACACCCGCCGACTAATTAGTGGTAGGGAGAGATGCTTTCAAGCCGCTTGGTATCAGTCCAGTCCCTGGCTTGAATACTCCATCAAGAAAGATGCATGCTTTTGTTTTCCCTGTCGTGTTTTTAGTACTGCAGCTAATGACAAGGATAATGTGTTCATCTCTACTGGATTCACAAACTGGAAAATGGCACTCGAACGCGACAGGGGTCCACAAAAGCATGCATCAAGCCAGGGCCATTTGCAAGCTACTTCTGCATAGGTGGAATTTCGCAGAAGGCAGGAGAAGGGTGAGGCTGTTGCGTCCTTATTAGGTCCCCAACAAATCAAGAAGAATCGTTGCCAGGTGGGAAATATTAAACTATCGTAGCCTACCGGAGGCTTAAAATTATCGGATTTTAAAGAAAATGATCGTACACGGCCAAAAAAGAGATATCACAGGTGTAAATAACAACCTTGTTTAACACGCCTACTCACATACTTCAGCCAATGAGTTCAATACCAACGGTCACAAAGGGGAGGGAAACATTTGCCCACCACATACGCTGCGTGGAAGCAGGCAACTTCCTGGACCCTACTCAAATGAATGAGACTAAAAAGCCTGGTCTACGGATAATGTCAAATAGCCTACAATGAAATCGCAATCGCTCAAATATGTAATCGTTATAATTGAGAGTTGTAACGTTACAATTCATGGTATACTGTACGTGAAAACGCAAACCGGATCCTGAATCAGCAGCCAGGGAATTTAGTAAATTTAATATATTCAGGCACTTTTTGTGAAATGGCGAAATTATCGTAGCCTACATTTGGGATCTTTTTGGCATTATTGTTCGTACAGAGGGTAAAATTATGGTACAGATACGATGATTATCATACACCTAGCAACGCTGATCGTTACTATGTGAAAAGTATTGGAGAGGTGGTCGATTCTTGACAGTAAACGAACTTTCAATGAGAGGCGATCGTGAAACTGTTACTGATGATGACGATGGTCTTGCTGCTGGGCTGTTCGTTAAACTATTCCAGTACACATTGACTAAACTAGTCCAGGTTTTGAAACTTTTCATCACAAGCTGTTGTCCATTTAATAAATCATGAAAAACAATTTCACTGTATGCAAGTTCATCTTTAAATTAATTTAGGTTGTGATAGCCGTTATTACATATTTGGATATATCCTCTTCACATAAAAAAAACGTTGGTTGATAGTATTTCTTAATTGTATTTTGCCCCCACAAAATGACACTCGGCCCACCCTGACTCGGACAGCTGGAGCCGGGCCTGAGATATTATGATGAGAAAACGGTACATTAGTCACCAATGAGCATTAATCACCAATTCAAATAAAACACCTCCATTCACTTATATGGTAAGAGGAGGAGTTACATCTCGGTGACATTGTCTTGGTTTTTTGCAGGGGTAGAAAAATGTTTTTCTTTTGACACATAAAGAGCAGGTCAAACCAATTATTCTGAGGGTAAGAACGCACCAAAGAGTTCCCCTTTAAACCTACCACACTGGGACTGCAGGGCTATTCTGAAAGCTCAAGTTTCCAACCCAAATGGACACACAGCCCCAGCTAACGTATCATTTTAATACCGTGTTGGAGGAGGATGGTTTACAGATCCACACATAACAGAATTGAGAGCCAGGCTGGTGAATGGCCACAACTGGGCTAAAGAAGAAACATACAGTCAGTCAAGGTACATTTAAACTGGGGAACTCCATTTTGCAGGGATGGCCTGCATTTCAAATACATTTGTTGTAATAAGATACATTTTTTTGCATTTTTGTCCATTCCTGCCTGATATTTTTTTTTTAAAACAGAAATGGGGTTATAGTTCTTCCTTGCAGAATGTTATTTGTTTGGCTCAGGTTGTTTAAAGTGCACCAGTTCAGCCGAGAGTCGCCCTTTGAAAATATATGTCAGCTAAATTAGAATAAAACATTACAGTGGCCACAGACAACATCCAACAAGATAAATACAATGGCATAATATATAATATAATATAATATTTGCTGTTTTGAAGTGAGGCTTATTTTACTACTACTTCTTCCAAGGGGCCAGAACATTTTTTAAATTTGTGCCAAAGGGCCAAAAATCTGACTTAAAAAATGTACTTGAATAAGATGTACATGTGTTTAAACAAAGATACGTATCTTCTAAGAATAAGCATAGTTAATATATTATACTGTTATCAATTGGAATTATGCTGACACTGTGCAGATTCACACCTGGACACATGAACAGAGGGCCAAGAGCACACCTGTTACGGGCCAAATTTGGCGTCCGGGGGCCAACAGTGAGTAACTCGGCTGGCAGGAGAGGTCTGTCCGGTCAGGGCCCTGGGGGTGTCACAGTGCCGGTCGTCCTTGCGTCGCTGCTACCGTTTCCCCAGAGACCCGCCCCCCGCCCCCTCGTCAGCTCCGCCCAGTCCCCGCTGGGGGGGGGTTGTAAGCAGGATGGGGGGGTTCCCCTCGTGCAGGTGGGGGGGTGAGGAAGGTGGTGGGGGGGGGGGGAGGGGGGTTAAAGGCTGACAGCAGCATACCGGGCCCTGCTTGTGGGGCTGATTTTGTTCAGGCCCCCGTCCCCTGTCCTGCCAGCGCTAAATATACTACAGCACTTTGCAAAGGCAGCACAAAGTCCTGCAACCCGAACCCCTCTCTCTCTCCCCCTGCGCTCGCCCGCCCGCCCGGCCCTTCCTCCTCCACACAGGGCTCAGGTTCTTGGCGGGTGGGGGGGGGGGGGCAGAAGCGTGTGTTTATGGTGTGGGGGGGGGGGGGTGAGGACAGCCACACACACACACACACATACAAACACACACAGACGTACAGTACGGAGCTCCAGTCGCTGCCTTTTACGCACACACGCGCGCACACACACACACACAGGCAAGAGCGTGCGCGCGCGTCCTACTCCGGACCTGCTCTGCGTCCCCCCCCCCGTCCCCCCCCACCATCGGCTCGTCGTCGCGTGGAGAACGTGGCAGATCGAGGACGGAGGAGGAATGGAGACAGCTGATCGAACCCACAGGCCGGCTGCGGTAAGGAGGGCCACCGCAGTCCCGACTGCGACCCGCACCCTCTTAGACACCCGCGAACCCGCACTCTTAGACAGGGCCCGTCACTGTACTACCGGGCTGTGTGTGCGTGTGTGTGTGTGCGTGTGCGTGTGTTTGCGTGTGTGTGTGTTAGTGTGTGTGTGTGTGTGTGTGTGTGTGTATGGGGGCGGGGGTTTGTGGGTGTGTGTGACTGCTGAGTTGTGTCAGAAGTTATTTCTTATTTTTTTGCTGGGCGGTTCATTTCCTGTTCTCTGTCCGTCCGTCCGTCCGTCCTCCCGTCCCGCCGTTCCATTTTGGGGCCGAGCCGTGGAGCCGGGGGGTCGTGGGGCAGTTTTTAATTAGACCTCCCTCCCGGCCCCCGCTGCCCCGTCCGTCCCGGCCCCTGCGTCGGCCTCCCCCTGTCCCGCGCACACCTACCCGCCGCTACGCTAGCTTCACACACGGATCCCGGTCGCCCAAACAAACCTGCCGTCCGTTCACAAACCAGGCTCTCCAGAACGCGGTCGTTCAGATCAGGAGAAACTCGCGGAAGTCCAGTTTCGTTTTATTGTTGTTTATTTTTTGTAACAAGGCTTTGGTCGGACTTTTAATTATGTTTCATTTCTTTAACTGTGTTGTGTACTGGCTGTCAAAATATCCTGTTATTCTTCCTGAATTGCCATTTTCCACCACTGTGTTTACCAGTTACTGTGACTGGTGTGCAGACAGTTGTTGGTGGGGTCACGGATTGTTTTCTGTGCGATTGTTTATTCATAATCATCCATCTTGTTTTCAGGGTGTCAGTGTCTCATGCATAAGTTATGGAAACGTATGGCTGTGAGTATACCTATAGCAGTTAGTAGCGACCCAGAAAGAGATGAGAGAGTCACAGAGAGAGAGAGAGAAGGAGAGAAGGAAAGAAAGAGAGAGGCAGAAGGAGAGAAGGAGAGAGAGAGGGAGATACCTTGATTAAATTAGGGAGACTATTTCATTATGCAATAATAATATGCATTCTTTTGTAATTTTCTTCACTTAACAGAATCATCCATTTCTTGAGTTCTTTAAAAATTAAATATGTTCTATGTAGGCAGTGTTGTTGTTACTGTTTAAATGATTGCTTTAGCTGTACTACACATGTGTGTGGCCGTGCCAATTGAACATATCGGTAAACATTGTTGGCGTGAGCGGGAAAAAAAGAAGGGTAGGACAAGAAGAGGAGCCTGTTCGCAGTTACTGGTTTAATTGTTTATATTGTCTTGTCTGTAGTCAATGGCAACGCAGTCTCTAATGGGTCCTTGATGTCTCTTTACTTACCGCGGATGAACAGGGTTACATCATGTATATCGCTTTCAGTGATTTTTCCTGATTAATCAAGAAATGTTGATTCTCAGACTCCTAACTGTCTCACGCAGATGCAGAGGACTGAACAGCCTGGAAAGGGACCGTCTTGAAATTCCACGTCCTTGTAATTCGTCCAGATTTTTCTCAGATTATCTGATTTCCAGACTGAAAATCAGATAATCTGAGAAAGATCTGGTAAAATCACATGGCTGAATTTCTGTGTCTCCAGCCGCTAGCCTTCAGCTTTACCGCTGAACGTTCTCTCCTGGTGCCCGCTGACTGAGGGAGAGGAAGCTGACTGAGGGAGAGGAAGCTGACTGAGGGAGAGGAAGCTGACTGAGGGAGAGGAAGCTGACTGAGGGAGAGAGAGCTGACTGAGGGAGAGATAGCTGACTGAGGGAGAGATAGCTGTCGATGTGCTGGGTGGGGTTGAGGTCAGGGCTCTGTGCAGGCCAGTCAAGTTCTTCTATACCGTTCTCGACAAAAACCATTTCTGTATGGTCCTCGCTGTGTGCATGCTGAAACAGGAAAGGGCCTTTCCCAAAATATTGGGGGAAGCACGGAATCGACTGGAATCGTATGCTGTGGCATTAAGATTTGCCTTCACTTGAATTAAGGGGGTCTAGCCCAAGTCATGAAACACAGCCCCCGACCAAGGGGTGTCCAGATCCTTTTGGACATATAGTGTAAATCATCTTTATCTCAGTTCCAGTCAATATAAACAGTATGGGTTATTGGCTGCCATTTACCTCTGCTAGATCGCATTTAGTGCATGCCCTTACGAGCCTGTGCCTGAGGCTTTTATGGCCTGACAATCATCACTTTGGGATCAGTCATGAGAAATGTCTCAGTCATGTCTCATCCCCAGAGTTCCTGCCTCTGCGTCGCACACATTTGCGCGTTCTGGCGCACGCGGCGGGCGGGCCGACCGCCGGCCCATAAGGACGTGCCCGTCGATGAGTCCGTGTTCCGTATCAAACAGAGCTGCTGGCTAGCTGTCGTGCTCCCCGAGGTCCCTGTCCTCTCAGTTAGCCTTCACACACCCGCGCACTCGCCCTGCGATGCTGCCGTAGCGCTGGAGCGCGCTGTTTGGTGTAGGAGTAGCAATGTTAGCATACTTAGCATCTTTACCCAAACCGAAGCAGCGGAGACTGCGGTTTGATCATCCTGCTGACTGTTCGACAAATGTATTGTCGGTCAGTTAGCAACTCTTGTGTTTCCTATCCTTGTAGGACCCCCTTGGAAACAAGCTGTGACATCTCAAGGGATCTGTCCTGCTAATGAATCAATAATTAGAATTAATATTCTTTGGAGCCCTTCAGTACCACCTGGGATATTTAACTTTCATTCTAATTTAATATTTGTCTCAACTTGTGCTGTGTTTTTACCATGGATTTCAAAAGCATAACGGTGACAATTCAAACTATATGTTGTGGCTCACCTTTGCCTCTACTGTCTGTGAGTGAGTGAGTGAGTGAGTGAGTGAGTGAGTGAGTGAGTGAGTGAGTGAGTGATTTTACTGTCTGTCTATCTGTCTGAGTGAGTGAGTGAGTGAGTGAGTGCATGAGTAAGTGAGAGAGTGAGTGAATGAGTGAGTGAGTGAGTGAGTGATTTTACTGTCTGTCTATCTGAGTGAGTGAGAGATTTGTAGACCCTGAGTAGAATTCAGGCCACAGCAGCCTGGACAGGGTTTGTCTCATCCCATCGAGGCTGAGGGAGATGGGAAGGGAAGGAATCGCTGTGATGATCTGATCAAAGATGGGTTGCTAGTCCCAGAGGGAGAGTTCAGGGGCTGCAGGCCACACAGGCGTGTGGTACACAATATTGCAAATGCATTCACACAGTGGAGCTGATGTAGCAATACTGCACAGAATGCTGGGACGGGTCCGCATCTAAACTGGATTTACCTGGCAGTCTACCTTGACTGCTAGAAATGTCTTTTGGGAATGTTTTTTTTTTTCTTTTGTTTCTTCTATGCAGATATGTGTTTATGTTAGGGTATGGTTGCGATTAACATGCTAATTGATCTCATTAATAAACTAATGCTCTGATCATCAATTAATTTTAAGATTAAAATTGATTGATATCTTTTATTTAGATATATTTACATTTTAAATGTGCAATTCACTTGTTGTTATCTGGGAGGAGGAACTAGCGAAAAATCATCAACATCCTGTTGGTTGAATCTGCTGCATTTACTGGTACATTTTGGTTGTAAGTTAGATGCAGAGGGAGATGATAGCATTAAAAACAAAGTGCAGTGTTTGCATTATAACCTGAGGTTGAAGTATTTGGGCAGTGTGATTAGTTTACAGAGTCATCTGAGCAAAGCATCTGTTCTCAGCTTAGCCAGCTAAATGAAAATGTGTTGGCCAAACTTAGAATGACGCATCTGACTCAGCTAGACTGCCAGCTCATAAAGTTAAGCAAACAACTCGAGGTTTCTGTGTGTGTGTGTGTGTGTGTGTGTGTGTGTGTGTGTTTGTTTATTTATTGATGTGATACAGTATCTGAGAATCTAAGAAGCAAAGTTTCTAACAGTTACTTCTTCTGTTTACAAAAGATACACATACATATTTGATACTTTCACTTCCCAGAACTTTCCTAAATGTGGCATTCAAACTGAATTAACTTTTATGTATCTGCATTGGCGCATCTAAAAACCACAGAGCAAGCTTCTTCAGCTTCTTCTTCTCCGAGCTCTTAAACAGGAAGTATATGCTCTGGCCTGTGGAAGAAGTGCTCTGCTTCTTTCTGACTTCCGGTCTGCGCTCGTCATGCTGCTGACATTCACACTGAACTTTCAAATATATCAGCTTTGAGGACCTCTCACAGGGTCACTTGGCTCTTTTTATTGATACAAGGTGGCAGTGGAGTATAATGGGTAAAGAGCTGGTCTTGTAACCTAAAAGATCACCGGTTCGCTTCCCGGGTAGGGCACTGCCGTTGTACCTTTGAGCAAGGTACTTCACCTGCATTGCTTCAGTCTATATCCAGCTGTATAAATGGGTGCAATATGTAAGTCGCTCTGGATAAGGGCATCTGCTAAGTTCCTGTATTGTAATGTTAAATGTATTGATCTGGCGGAGAGAGAACGCTGAGAAGCCCATAGCTGCCGTTCCTGTGTGTGAAGGCTGTGCTCGCTCCCTGTTTGGGAATCGGCTCTGCGGATTTAGCATTTCACCGTTTGGTCCACGCCACGCACCCGCGGCGCTACAACGCTGTGAGGCCCCTCTGCACTGAGGGGATAGGATGATCAGAATGCGCATGCTAACCGCTGATAGCACAGGCCTAGCTTATCTGCTGTACTGTCACTCCTGTATCACTGAAGTTACGTGTTGTCACACGGGAAACACAAGCATTTTGATTCCCGTGCTACAGGCTAAATGACACAATACAAAAAAAAAACAAGCAGGAGAAAAATGACCAATAAAGCATTATAAGAAGACCTATTATTGGATTTTGGAAGTAACTGTATGTTTTTAATCTCAGCACAAAAACTAGTGAAGAGGTAAAAGTATGGAATAATGATATTGTTGTGGAATTAATGTCTTATCATTTCCAAGCAGTGTAAGTAGTCTCACCAGTGCTGGCCTCAGCCCTTGAATGGCCCTTTGCTGGATTTGATTTTGGTTGTCCCCCAACCCAGCATTATAAATAGTGTCTATATTTTAAAATAATTAGCGGCCCCCTGGTGGTCACGGAGCCCCTAAGCAGCCACTTATTGGGTTGAGCGGGTTCTGAATCTCATTCACATGAGGGTGCTTTGTGTTTTAAAGAATAGTTAACGGAAGCCACTGTTCTTACAAATGTGACAACAACGTGAACACAAACTGTCCCCTCGGGGGCAATCTTCCTTTGCTGAACTATTTTGTTTTCTTGTCCACCCGTTAGTTTAGCACCGGGGCTGTGCAGATTTGGGCACTGTGGAAAGGCGTAGTCACTCTGAGCTGATTTGGGCTGATTTGTGGATACGCCGTTACTTTGCAGTCAGTTAAATGTGTTGCTTTTATTTTATTTCACCATTATTCAACCAGGAAAACCCCATTGAGATTGAAATCTCTTTTTGCAAGGGGGGACCTGACATGAAACACAAAGTTACTCCAACAAGACTTACACCTAACAAAATGTACAAACGTCAAACGGGGAACGAGACAGAGGTGTAGAATGAGAATGAGGAATGCATTCAGCTACACCTGCAACAATTGCCCATTTTTCTTCATCAACATCTTTCCCTTCACGCTCAGCAGCTGAGTGAATTAGTGTACATGCAGTGTTCTGTATTGTTTTACTGGATGAGAGCCTAGTGGTGTCTGTGGTCATGGCACAGAGTTTTTATGATATGTGATATTATATATATTATGTGGCAGCTTAACTGTGACTTAGTGGTTAAACAACTGGGACTCCCAACTGAAAGAGTTGTGCAAAAGCTTTTTCGCATTTCCAAGTTTGTAGCTGGATGAAGTCTTCCGGTCTTTTGGTTAGTTGGGAAATGTATACTTTCCTGTTTGAACTTGACTAAGCTGGTCAGGTAAAATCATGGCGGGCATCAATAAATCAGATCAATTTGTTGAAGTGTGTTCTTTTACTTCTTATGTGACTTAGAGACAGATGTCCCACATTCAGTATATTGTGGCCTGCACTGTAATGAAATGGAATGATGGTTCATTAAGGGCAATTCAAGTTACCTTCAAGTTCCCATGATGAAGTGCCTTGAGTCACTCAACTAGGGATGTGCTTTTTACTTAAATTGCTGCTTATTGGTTAGTGAGGCCAGTTGTTATTGTTGAACTGTCAAAATGAAAACATTTCATCATTGAATTTGGTCAAAGTGTAAAGCTGGGTAATGTCATTTTGGATAGCAGGTGTTGTCTTGAGCAGGTTTTGTTGTTCTCATTTCTTGTAGCTGCTTATTTTCGATGTGATTCAGCATCACTCTGGATCTACCACATTGAAATGCTAGCTCCACGTTACAAAGCTGCCATTAGACTTGTTTGCTCCTATTTTGTCGAAAAAGAAAGAGTTTTTTTCACTCCAGGCATGACATCTTGCAATGGCATTCCAGCCAATTGTACATTCACCCCATACTTTTCTCTTTTGTCATACGCTATTTTAAAAGCACTGCAGACTTTTGTTTTGGTTTCATTCTTTTTTTAAAATTTTTTATTGCTTGCGTCACATCCCTGCTGAATTGAGTTCCTCATTGCTGGGTGAGTGGATGTGGACAGAGGCTGATATGCACATTGATGTAACTGTTTCAGAGCTGGCTTGTTGCCTGTTGAGAGCAACAGGCTCTTGAGATCAACACGCTGCACAGGCTTTGGTACTGCGCGGTTATTATGGTAAATGGTAAACGGACTGCATTTATATAGCGCTTTTATCCAAAGCGCTTTACAATTGATGCCTCTCATTCGCCAGAGCAGTTAGGGGTTAGGGGTTAGGTGTCTTGCTCAAGGACACTTCGACATGCCCAGGGCAGGGTTTGAACTGGCAACCCTCCGACTGCCAGACAATCGGTCTTACCTCCTGAGCTATGTCGCCCCCATTATGCTGTTAGCCAATCAGTGGCAGGGTCAAAGTGCATCTGAAGGCTGTATATCTTTTCTTACTTTCCTTTACTACATCTCTGACTTCTTTTTGTAAAAAGAAAAAAAGGTCTGCTTGATATAATATAACAGTTCTGCAGGTTCAACATTTATCCTAAGGTCCTAATCCAGTCATTTGTACTTTATGTTACTTGCCTAGGGACAACAGATGAAATTAACTTTATGGATAATTCTGGAAGAGCCAAGTTGGTGCTCGCTGTCCCTGTCACATAAATAAATAAATACAGTACATTTTATAAATGTACTTGGTTTTTGTTCAGTTCTAATTCTAGTTTCATCTTTCATTTAATTTTCTACCTCAGTCTCTCTGTTTTGTTCATGTCTCTCTCTCTCTCTCTCTCTCTCTCGCACACACTTTCTCTCTCTCTCTTTCTCCCTCTCCCTTTCTCTCTCTCTCTCTCTCATTCTTACTGTACCAAGCAACTGGTCCGGTTACTATGACAGTAGCTGGGAGACTACCCTGGCTCAGCCAATGACAGGCCCAGAATAGAATCAGCTGGTGGGGAGCTATTTTGAACGGGAGCTGTGAAGTGAAGCAAGGAGCTAAATTAGAGGCAGACACCCCTGACGCAAAGAAAGAAAGAAAGAAAGAGGGGGAAGAAAGAAAGGCAGACAGAGAGAGAGAAGGAGAGAGAGAGAGGAGAGAGAGAGAGAGAGAGAGAGAGAGAGAGAGAGAGAGAGAGAGAGATAAAGAGAGGAGAGTTTCTGTCGGTCTGGGCTTCCTCCCAGCCCGGCTCTTTCCTACCGCCCTCGCATTTAGTCAGCGAGAGCTCCCGGCGGAGCATCCACACACCCGCCGCCGCCGCCGCCGCGCTCCTCCTCCCCTCCTCTCCTCCTCCTCCTCCTCCTCCGCGGCTCTGTTTATTCTGTCTCTCATAAAGGATCGATCTGTTAGCTCTGTTCCGCCGCGCCGCCGCCGCTGACCCGTCCCCCGCGTGACTCAGGGCCGCCGCGCTCTCTCTCTCCCCCCTGGCACTCTCTCCCCCCCGGCACTCTCTCCGCGGACCTGTTGCAGCGGCTCTGAAGGAGGAGGAGGCGGTTCCGGCGCTTTCCGCCGCCGCCGCCGCCCGTCCGTCCGTGCCGCGATGTACCTGTACGGGCTCGACGACTCGGAGCCGGTAAGTCCGCCTCGACCGCGACCGCTGCGGGTTCCGACCGCTTAACGTTCGGTTGGGTTCGATTGGGTTCCACACCTCCGGTTCGGTTCGATTGGGTTCCACACCCCCGGTTCGGTTAGCGTCGGGGATGAAGGCTCGCGGGGGAAGAGCGGTAGTGAAACGGAAGACGAGAATGGGACGAGGAGGTCTACTGCAGGCCGTGGTGTGTCTGACTTACTTTTTGGGGCGAAGGGATTTTCCCACCCTGGACTGCAAGGCCCCGTCCCTGTCTGAGACGGGTTCACCTTAGGCAGCCCTTACAGGCTTATGCTCGCTGTCACTCTGAAGCAGTCCAGACGCACCAAACCTGCCCTCAGACCTAATGCTCACCTTTGAGCAGCGCAGGTGATAGTTATCCAATAACAATTGCCTGCATGTTGTGTGATTTGTTCATAGTTTAGCTTGTTTATAGTTTATTACACCCTCACTTTATATTTTAATAAATAAGGCAAGCATGCAAAGGGTTTCACATTTTATTCATTTGTGTAGAAATCAAATTGTTAAAAAGTTGTTGAAAAGCTTAGTCACTTAAAAGTTTATGCTCTATATCTGTACTGTTAGAAGATTAATTTTGACTCGGGAATGTGTTTTGATTACGCGTAGTCTGAAAAGGGGCTGTAAGATATTTGCTGGATATTCGCCAGGACTCTCAAAAGACAGCTTTGCCTTATAGCCTCTGTACGCAGTTCGTTCATAGGAGTGTAATGAACATCATCATTTTATATTTTTTTTCCACAGAGTAGATGCTGCATAATGTACCTATAGGGCCCAACTCAACCAGGAGCGCAGGAAAATAAACATTATTATAGAGGAGAGAGGTGCCCGTGTTTTTGCGGCCTGTTCTCTCGCTGTCTCACGAAAATGAATTGAATTTTGGTTTATTTAGATCAATTAAACTGTTGCTTCCAGGTTACTAATCCTTTAGTCGGTGGCAAGTTATTTATTCAGTATAACTTAATAAATATCATCTGATTACTGTTTGCTCTCCTTCTATGGTGTTGCCTGCGGATCGTGAGACAGCTCTCTGATCTTGTCTTGTCAGGTGCATATCGCGAATACATGATGGAAAAATTCAACTGGCCTGAATCTGGACTGCTTAGTTTACATCAGGGGTGTCATACTCCCGTCTTGGAGGGCTGCAGCGTCTGCTGGTTTTTGATGCGTTTCAGCACAAGTGACTAATTTTACCCCTTGAAACCCCAAGGCTTTTTGTAAGAATTTCCCCATGTCTTTGATTGGCTAAAGAGTTCACACGCTTTGTTTTCAGGGCTTTAATTGGCTGGTGATTGAAAGGAAATCACAAAGACACTGCAGGCACTGAGACCCCTGGATTACATGAAACCATGTGAACCCCTAACATAAGCCCCGCCCACTCCCATCCCCACCCCTTAACATAAGCCCCGCCCACTCCCATCCCCACCCCCTAACATAAGCCCCGCCCACTCCCATCCCCACCCCCTAACATAAGCCCCGCCCACTCCCATCCCCACCTTTTGTGCTCATTCAGGTTACGATATTCCTAAGGTTTCGGTTTTTTTTATTTTGTTAGGGAATAAAATGTGAATGCACTGGGGATTTGCACTTAGCTTAGTCAAGATTTACAATTAGCATAGTTAATTTGCATTAGTGCTGGAGTGATGTTGCATATGTACCCGTTGGAGTAGGAATATCCTTAGACTGGTCTGGCAGTATTGCGAATATTAATCAGGCGAATGGGTTTAAGTCCTATAAATAAGGCAAATGCATTTGGTTCCTATAAATCAAGTGAATGCATTAACTTTAAGTGAGTCGCTGTAGTCGGGATAAGAGCGTCTGTTATGCTGATGTAATGTAATGTATGTGCGGAGCCTCATGGGAAAGGCCAAAGGTCGCAGAGAGGAAACTCGGCGAGAGCGAGACCGCGGGGCTAACGACGCGCGGCACCGCAGCCGAGTCCCGCGCGACGGATTCGCTCGCCCGTCCCCGCCATGCGCCCCCCCCCCCCAAACGGCCATTAAACGTGCGCCCCCCCCCCCCCGAGGGTGTGCAAACACGCCCGGCCATTACGTATCCCAGGATTCCATTACCCCCCCGACGTGGTACATACTCGCCGCACGCGTAGCTAGCCGGCCGCGCCTCAAAGAAATTAAAGGAGGGTACCCCGCTACGTAACGGAGATAGTTAAAAGCAGCGAGATGACACGTTTTTCATCGACTTCCTGCGTGCCATGGCCGAGCTTTGTCCGCTTTTGATTGAGGCAGCGCAGCAAACATGGTGACAGTGTTTGATCTCTCTGTAGTTAGCTATCTTCGTGGGGGAAAGCTTCAGTCTCTCAGTAGGGGTTACCATTAGACTCTGTCCAATGTTTGAGGAAAGCAAATCCCTTTTCATTTGCTTACTGTATATTAGTGTACTTAGCGTGATATTAATACTAGTTGAAATAAATATAGTTGTAAACCTACTCCCCCATCCACACCCCCCAGCGCCGCCACCTCCAGCACCCGCCGGACCTACCCCAGCATTTATCACCCGCAGTATATTCGGCCGGTGGTGGCAGGCAGCCCCGTGGTATTTTTAGGCCGTACTTCGTGTCCAGGCCTGCCTCTATTCTCTTTGGCAGTGTAGACTCAACCGTGACCTCTGACCCCCTGTTTAATGATTTTTTTTTTTTTCTAAATGGAGAGAGCATTGGCTGCGACCAATGCGCAGATCACAAGGTTGAAATGAGTCAGGATTTGTTGAGGGGAGTGGCAACAAGAGTGGGGGGGAGGTATTTTTCGTCCAATGGGGAGTTGTTCCATCGAGTATAGGAGGGATACTTGGCACAGACAGCAGCTGATATCACTTTAATTGCACATTGACATTCGTCGGGAAGCAAAACTGATCCACCTTTTGAATGTGAGAGATAGTCAGGTCTGGACAAGACGGCATGAGTCAGGGTCCGAACGTGAAGTCTCGCGCGCGTGTGAGAGCTGAGGTGTTTGCTTCAATGTGTGTGTGTTTACGCACTTTGTGGTACTGCCATTGGAAAGTAGCCACTACTGGTTTACAGTTACTCACAGTGTCTTTGAAAATGAAACACAATTGTGCTGGATTTATGACAAATACGTGAGTCATGGCTACTCTGTAAAAATGCATTTGTAATTTTTGCGGCGCGCGTGTAAAGAAGCGAGCGTCGCGAGGGACCGTTCGGACGCTCGTCCTGGATCGGCGGATCGAGCGCCGCGGCGACTGCGAGGGGCCTGCGTGCCGCGACTCCTCGGCGAACGATCCGACTTCCTGACGCGCACCCCGCGCCGAGCGCCCTCACCTCTATTTTAAAAACGAATCGCACCTGATGACTCACCCGTTTCGGCCTCTCCCCCCCCCCGTCAGCTGGCGGCACATTCCAGTCCGCGCTCCGCTCCGGAGAGAGAGGAGGGCCCCCCCTTCTGACGACGACGACTGACGCGCGAAAAACAAGGAGGCTTACGCAAAAGGAATCCGCTGGCGAAAACGCCCGCCCGTCACCCCCCAGGGGTGAGGGGTCAGGCGGAATGGAGGAACAAGCGGCGTCTGTTAAAATCCCCCCCCCCCCCCGCTGCCTCTCTGCATTCTGATTCCGGTATTTTCAGTCGGCTACAGTGCTGGGAAAAAGTACTTGCCCACTTTATTGAGACCTTGTTCATGACCTCAATTACAGAATGAATGTGGATGTTATGGAGGCTGTGGCTACGTTCGTTTAACATCGAACAGAATGGGTTTCTCGCTAACAGAACGAGGGTGAAAGTTGGTTTTATCTGTTAACCTCTGAATCTAACCGGATGAGTCTCGCTGAGGTTAAAATATCTTACGAGAAAGACACGGCGAGAAGATAGCAGTGTGCACAAATAGCGTTATACGGACAATGTGTATGCCACAATTATTAACAGAAGAGATGACGTTGCAGTCTGATACACACTGATCCAGGAGAACCTCAGAAACAACTTAATTGAATCAGTCTGTCAATAAATTTGTGTTGTCCTTAATGGGCAATTCATTGTGCAGCCAAGTTAAATGTCTCAAACATAAAATAATCATCATAAACATATGGGGCGGATTGGGAATTTGATTGTAGCGGTAATGCTTGCAGGGATTTCTCGCAGTCAGCTGTGTGGATTCACCTGGTTGGGGGGGGGGGGGGTTCGGGGGGGTGGGAGGGGGGCTAATTTGCCGTAGTGTCACCAAGGGAGGGAGGAGTCTCAGTCGGCAGGATTGTCCCCGTCTGAGTCACGTTAGAGCAGTGGTCTCCAACCCTGGTCCTGGAGAGCTACAGGGTCTGCTGCTTTTTGTTTTCACCTTAAAATCAGCACCCAGTTGAGACCCAAGACACCAGGTGGGTTGAGTTAACTGTGTAATCAACTGCTCTGATTGATTCATGAAGTGCAGAGTCACCATGAAAACCAGCAGACCCTGTAGCTCTCCAGGACCAGGACTGGCACTGGTTAGAGGCTCCTCCGGCCGATTGGGTGGTCTGGTGGCGGCCTGGCAGTGGCCTGGCGGGGGTCTGGCGGGGGTCTGGCAGGGGTCTGGCAGGTGCCCGTGAAGCCCGCAGCTCGGACTGGAGCTCACGAGCGGCTGAGTGTTGGCGGAGCGGCGGCTAGCAGCGCGGTTCGGCAGAGACTCACTCTCCTCCGGCGCGCCCCCGAGGAGGGGCCACAGAGGGCCCTCCCAAACCCGGGAGAAAAGAGCGTATCGGGTGGCATAATGAAAGGACATCTGCTCCATAGGGGGAGCGCGGCACATGCAATATTCAGCAGCCAGCCCGCTTAGCTGTAATGCGTGTTCACGCCGGCCACCGCGGAGCACGACACACAACCGCTGACCCACATTCACCCGACCGCTGCTCATATCAAAGCGCTCTGCATGCGCCTGGGGAGAGTTTGAAGGGACTGGTGATCGCCATTTGGATAGTGGGCAAAACATGTATTAAAAATGTATAACTGGAAAGCGTAATCCAAGGCTATTGTAACTCAGAATAATGTGTGTAAACCTGTGCGTGTGCTGAATTCATGTTGCGATTATAAATGCGGTTGCACTCCTTTCCCACGGATAGAGAAATATTTTTGGGAAGTAAATGTGTGAGGGGTTATAGTGTGAGATGTAACACAGGTGGGGCTAGCAAAAAAAAACATGCTAAATGCTCAGAGTTCAACTTTAGGTGAGCCAAAGTAAACAAAGCCGTGTAATATTAAACGAACAAGAACCGGGTTTCTGAGGGCTGTTTTTCTGTTGGACCCCGGTGAACGCCTTTCCAGCACGTGCGCGTGGAGGTGGGGACGCTAGCTCTATCCAGAGACCCCTAAAGCGAGAGGCTCTCTTTCATTCACACGGATTGGCCAAGAGCTGGGACCGCGCGGTTATCTGCGAAAGCAGCGCCCGCAGGGGGGCTCGAGACTGAGGCCGACGTGGGGAGCAGCTGCCTAAACGCACTGAGTGGCGGGCGGGTCGCAGGTTCTCCGCGCGCGAGAATCTCGACTTCAAATCCGGGAGGCTCAAACGGGCCGCCGATCGAAATGAAACCGCTAAACCCGCGAATATCGCCGCTCCGCCAGAAACGGGGGAAAACGAGATCCCCCCGTTTTACCGGGCCGCGAGTTCAGAGCCCGCGCGGAATGCCGGCAGCGCGACCGTTAGCTAAACGCTAATTTGCTGAGCTAAAGCGCTGCCTTAGGGATCGTTAACTTACCGCCATAATGGTTTCTGTCTCGACGAGAACCTGAGGATTGATTTTTATGTGTTTCCAGGAAGATCGGATATTTGAAGAGGATCCCTGGGGGGAAATATAGCCGGTTTTCGCCCCTCTCTCTCTTTACGGTGACACACGCTGGCCGGTGGAGCATAGATTGAGATTGCAGGAATGCCACCTGCCGGGGTACAGAGGGGGGGGAGGGGCTTGGCAGGGGGAGTCCATAAAGTACTTTCCTTTGATTTTTATTATGGTTACGGCCCCTCCCTCGGTGCCCCTCAGCGGTCCCTTAAATAAGGAGTCTAGCGCACGGCCGTGAATCAGTCCGCGGGTGGCGGCCAGCCACGCCTCGCTCAGCAGATAAATATTGACTTTTATCCTTGGTTGTCTTGGCACCTTATTATGATGGCATCTTGAGTACTTAGTACCCGTAAGGACCCCCGCAGTGTAATGCGTAACGTACAACGGGCTGTTCTTACACGCCTGAGGGTCTAACTGCCTCAGGGCTGTGGAGAGAGAGAGAGGGAGAGAGAGATAAGGGGGAGTGGGTGAGTGGGAGAGGAAGGGGTGGAGCGGGAGAGAGAATGGAAGAGTAGGCTGAGAGGAATAATGTGCTCAAAACTCTGCTCCCCAGTGTGATAATCCCTCTATTTCCTCCCCTGGGAGTTTCCAATACAGAGCCCCCTCCCCTCCTCTCTCTCCCCTCCATCGACTGCCCCCCTCCTTACTGCCAGTCACAGAACTCTATGTCTCTTGTGCCAGTCACTGCTCTCACTGTCCCTACTGCCAGTCACTGCTCTCACTGTCCCTACTGCCAGTCACTGCTCTCACTGTCTCCTGCCAGTCACTGCTCTCACTGTCTCTCCTGCCAGTCACTGCTCTCACTGTCTCTACTGCCAGTCACTGCTCTCACTGTCTCTCTGCCAGTCACTGCTCTCACTGTCTCTGCCAGTCACTGCACTGACTGTCTACTGCCAGTCACTGCTCTCACTGTCTACTGCCAGTCACTGCTCTCACTGTCTTTACTGCCAGTCACTGCACCACTGTCTCTGCCAGTCACTGCACTTACTGTCTACTGCCAGTCACTGCTCTCACTGTCTCTACTGCCAGTCACTGCACTTACTGTCTACTGCCAGTCACTGCTCTCATTGTCTCTCCTGCCAGTCACTGCTCTCACTGTCTCTCCTGCCAGTCACTGCTCTCACTGTCCCTACTGCCAGTCACTGCTCTCAATGTCTCTACTGCCAGTCACTGCACCGCTGTCTCTGCCAGTCACTGCTCTCACTGTCTTTACTGCCAGTCACTGCACCACTGTCTCTGCCAGTCACTGCACTTACTGTCTACTGCCAGTCACTGCTCTCACTGTCCCTACTGCCAGTCACTGCTCTCATTGTCTCTCCTGCCAGTCACTGCTCTCACTGTCCCTACTGCCAGTCACTGCTCTCACTGTCCCTCCTGCCAGTCACTGCACTGTCTACTGCCAGTCACTGCACCACTGTCTCTACTGCCAGTCACTGCACCACTGTCTCTGCCAGCACTGCTCTCACTGTCTCTCCTGCCAGTCACTGCTCTCACTGTCTCTGCCAGTCACTGCACCACTGTCTCTACTGCCAGTCACTGCTCTCAATGTCTCTACTGCCAGTCACTGCACCACTGTCTCTGCCAGCCACTGCTCTCACTGTCTCTACTGCCAGTCACTGCTCTCAATGTCTCTACTGCCAGTCACTGCACCACTGTCTCTACTGCCAGTCACTGCTCTCAATGTCTCTACTGCCAGTCACTGCACCACTGTCTCTGCCAGTCACTGCTCTCACTGTCTCTACTGCCAGTCACTGCACCACTGTCTCTACTGCCAGTCACTGCACCACTGTCTCTGCCAGTCACTGCTCTCACTGTCTCTACTGCCAGTCACTGCACCACTGTCTCTGCCAGTCACTGCTCTCACTGTCCCTACTGCCAGTCACTGCTCTCACTGTCCCTACTGCCAGTCACTGCACCACTGTCTCTGCCAGTCACTGCACCACTGTCTCTGCCAGTCACTGCTCTCACTGTCCCTACTGCCAGTCACTGCTCTCACTGTCTCTCCTGCCAGTCACTGCTCTCACTGTCCCTACTGCCAGTCACTGCTCTCACTGTCCCTACTGCCAGTCACTGCACCACTGTCTCTGCCAGTCACTGCACCACTGTCTCTGCCAGTCACTGCTCTCACTGTCCCTACTGCCAGTCACTGCACCACTGTCTCTGCCAGTCACTGCTCTCACTGTCTCTCCTGCCAGTCTCTGTCCTCCTCCTGCTGCAGGACGGTCTGTATGGCAGGTGTCTGCTCTCTTTATCGCGCGCTGCGTGCAGGCACTCTTTTTTTAGGAGGCGTGCGTGATCACACCCGCGAGAGAACACTGAGTGGCAGGATCGGGACATACCAGCCTCTACACCCAGCAGAGCGGAGCGCTGAGTGTGTGTGCGTGTGTCCATGTTTGTGCGTGTGTGTGTGTGTGCGTGTGTGTGCGTGTGTGTGTGTGTGTGGTTGTGGTGCATGTGTGTGTGTGTATGCGCACATGTGTGCATGCGTATGTGTATATTGTGTGTGTGCGTGTGTGTGTATGCGCACATGCGTGCATGCGTGTATGTATATTGTGTGTATGTGTGTGTGTGTGCATGCGTGCGCGTGTGCGTGTGTGTGTAATGTGTGTGTGTGTGTGTGTGTGTGCATGCGTGTATGTATGTTGTGTGTATGTGTGTGTGTGCATGCGTGCGCGCGTGCGTGTGTGTGTAATGTGTGTGTGTGTGTACGCGTGCATGTGTGTGTAATGTGTGTGTGTGTGTGTGTGTATATTGTGTGTGGGTTTAGCGCCAGGGGGAAACAGAGGAATGGAAATGAGGGACACGCACAGCGTTTACTTCCTCCTCTGGGCTCTGGCGCGGCGGCGCTTTCCGCAGAGTCCGCTGCTGTCTGCTTGCGTCTGTCAGCCTGCAGGGCGACCTCAACAGCTGCGCAGGCGCTTCCTGTGCACGCCCGCATACGCACGCATGCAGATACGCGCGCATGCACCTGCACAACTGCGGTCGACCGGCCCGTTGCAGACGCCTTGTCGTTAGATTGTGTGTCTTTTAAAAAAAAATGCATCAGTTAAAATTTGAAATCTTCCTGCTTTCATCACTCTTCGTTACGGCTTCTGTCTGACAGACAGGTACACTTTGATATGATTGATGTGAAATCTGCTGCTGCTGAGAACTTTGTTACATTAATCTTGCCCATTCATGATACAGACATGATTGTGCACTCAAAAGTTTGTGGTACGTTCACATAAATGTCCAATATAATGTGATTGTAACGCGATAACTTTGGCAATGCATTTTATATGGAGCAGAGCAGTTGTGGTGGTGACATGATAAATCTGGCCTATTTTAGGCTGGGAATCTCTGTCAATATCCAATGGAAATTGGTGTAAATCTAAAGCTGGGAATTTTGTCCAGATATGATTGCCTGCCTGCTGTTCTAATGATTTCAGTTTTATGCCAATTCAGGTTTCTATACAATTTGACTTACATATTTACTTGATAGTAACAAACTTTGCCAACACGTTTTATATGGCGCAGGGCAATCGTGCTGTACTCTGTAATAAGTTCCCTCTCTCCTGGGAGAGTGTACTCTAAGCTCTTCCCTCTCTTCTGGGAGAGTGTATGGTAAGCTGTTCCCTCTCTCCTGGGAGAGTGTATGGTAATCTGTTCCCTCTCTCCTGGGAGAGTGTACTCTAAGCTCTTCCCTCTCTCCTGGGAGAGTGTATGGTAAGCTGTTCCCTCTCTTCTGCGAGAGTGGACTCTGGGCTGTTCCTTTTCTTCTGGGAGAGTGTACCCTGGGCTGTTCCCTTTCTTCTGGGTGAGTGTACTCTGGGCTGTTCCCTCTCTTCTGCAAGAGTGTACTCTGGGCTGTTCCCTTTCTTCTGGGAGAGTGTAAACTAAGCTGTTCCCTCTCTTCTGGGAGAGTGTAAACTAAGCTGTTCCCTCTCTTCTGGGAGAGTGTAAACTAAGCTGTTCCCTCTCTTCTGGGAGAGTGCACTCTAAGCTGTTCCCTTTCTTCTGGGAGAGTGCACTCTAAGCTGTTCCCTCTCTCTTGCTCCCTGCCCCAGGGCTCTGCAGACTCCTACACCAGCCGCCCCTCTGACTCGGACGTGTCCCTGGAGGAGGACCCCGAGGCCCTGAGGAAGGAGGCCGACAGACAAGCCCTCGCCACGCTCGAGAAGGCCAAGGTGAGAGGGCGCGGCCTGTCACACGCCTGTCATCATCGCCGGCCTCTCACCAGAGAGACTGTCCTCGTCTGTCCCCAACCAGCGCAAACTGAAATATATTTAATATGTGCTTGAAAGACAGTTATTTGTGTCACACTTTTGTCTTACTGTCATTTTTACATCCTAAGATTCTGTCTGACTCAGTGTCTCTATTCAGTTCAGAACAAAACACTATACATAGATGTTGGGTTATTTCTAAGTACTTGCAAGGGTTGAAGTTTCTCAGAAACCCCATTATGGCATGTGTGACATTCACATTCAATGCAAGTTACTCCAAACGTCTACCAACTCCCAACAGTCACCTGTTAGCATGAGGGGAATGTCTCATGTCTCTACCTCATATCATAATTTCTCTCTCTTTCCCACCCTGCTTCTCTCTCTCTCTCTCTCTCTCTCTCTCTCTTTCTCTCTCTATCCATCCCTCCCTTTCTCTCTTCTGCCTACCACAGACCAAACCTGTTGCCTTTGCTGTCAGGACTAACGTCGGCTACAACTCGGGTCCCAACGATGACGTTCCGGTGGCGGGCATGGCCATCTCCTTCGAGGCCAAAGACTTCCTGCACATCAAAGAGGTCAGGGGGGGGGGAGGGTCATGCGGCTGTCAGTCAAACTCAGGGCCACTCCCCCAGTCCATCCACAGATGATCCTCTGGGAGCCATTACACAGACCTGGGTATTAACTTCTCACGTGTCAGGCGTACACCTCTCTGCTTTCACCCTGATGGAAGTGGTGCAGTTCAGAGCAGTAGGCCTGCTCACTTTTCAGGATGTGACTAATAATTTATAAGGGATCCCCGCTCACTGAGGGCAGGTCAGAGGCGGCAGAGGTGGAATTTTAAACCAATGAACAAACTTTTTAGACACAGGGTCAAATGAAAGTAACTTTAAGACACTGGGTAGAATTGGAGAAACTTTAAGACACAGGGTAGAATTGGAGAAACTTTAAGACTCTGGGTCAAATGAAAGTAACTTTAAGACACTGGGTAGAATTGGAGAAACTTTAAGACACAGTGTCAAATGAAAGTAACTTCAAGACACTGGGTCGAATTAGAGAAACTTCAAGACACTGGGTAGAATTAGAGAAACTTTAAGACGCTGGGTCAAATGAAAGTAACTTTAAGACACTGGGTAGAATTAGAGAAACTTTAAGACACAGGGTAGAATTAGAGAAACTTTAAGACACAGGGTAGAATTAGAGAAACTTTAAGACGCAGGGTCAAATGAAAGTAACTTTAAGACACTGGGTAGAATTAGAGAAACTTTAAGACACAGGGTAGAATTAGAGAAACTTTAAGACACAGGGTAGAATTAGAGAAACTTTAAGACACAGGGTAGAATTAGAGAAACTTTAAGACACAGGGTAGAATTAGAGAAACTTTAAGACACAGGGTAGAATTAGAGAAACTTTAAGACACAGGGTAGAATTGGAGAAACTTTAAGACACAGGGTAGAATTAGAGAAACTTTAAGACACAGGGTAGAATTAGAGAAACTTTAAGACACAGGGTAGAATTGGAGAAACTTTAAGACACAAGGTCAAATGAAAGAAACTTTTAGATGCAGGGTAGAATTAGAGAAACTTTAAGACAGAGTGTAGAATATGAGAAGCTTTAAGACAGAGTGTAGAATATGAGAAACGTAATACGAAGGATATTGGTTGAATAGTGAGAGGAGGCGTGTGTCAAACGTCACGCTTCCTCAAACTGCCAACTGAGAATTTGACGAGTGTCCAAACTGGCACACCACTGGCGCAGTACCCCTGCTACAGTGAGTGCTATTCCCAGACTGTAAGGGGAGAGCGTATTGAGATCTCTGCGGCTCTGCTCGCTTGGGTTCTGAGACTAGTTCTCTATGCATCAGCAGAACCCATATCTGAAACGCTGATAATGCACTGAGGCCCAGATTTACTAAGGAAACAGTCGCAGCGCAAACACATTGGCTGCATTGCGGCTCTGTTGCGCTCACAAATGTAACACATTACCAACCGATTCACAGAGACAACATCCTCATGTGCAATTTTGCGGTAGGAGACAGTCATGAAAAGGGTCAGAAAAAATGTGGGATGCTTACACGCCCACATTACAAGGGTAGCGAGGGAACGACAAGAAAAAGAAAACATAAATGAGCAGATCAGGAAATGTAGGTAATAGCAGGAAATATAAATCAGGAAATGTAGGTAATAGCCAACAAGGTACAGCTTCACGATGCCATTTTATAGCACGGAAATGAACACCAACGGAGAGGATAAAGATTTGGAGTGACATCACATAAAATGAATTCATTAGGTATAATAAAATGAACAGCAGAAGATATAAAGATGTTAGATGGTGTACATAAAGAAAACACTTTACGAGGGCAAGATACACCGACAGACGGGTGGAAAATTGCGATTGTTGAGTAAATACAGCATCGATGTTGCGACCTGGCGGCAAACTGCCGTTGTGTTGGAAAAGCAATAGCAGTCCTTTAGCAGGTCTGGCCCTGAGTGCTGCCGGGCGTTAGCCTGGAAGGCTGACGGAGCTGCTGCTGCTCTCTCCGTCTGCAGAAGTATAACAACGAGTGGTGGATCGGGCGCCTGGTGAAGGAGGGCTGCGAGGTGGGCTTCATCCCCAGCCCCGTGAAGCTGGAGAACACCCGGCTGCTGCAGGAGCAGAGGATGAGACAGAACCGCCTCAGCTCCAGGTGGGTCTCACCTGCGCCGCTACACCTGCGCTATCCTACCAGCGCTATCACACCGGCACAAAATCCACCCACCCAACAGCCTATATCAGGGGTCACCAGTTTTGACCCCAGAGAGCTGCAGGGTCTGCTGGATTCGGTTTTAACCTTAAGACCCGCAGCTGAGAAACCAGGCGAGGTGAGTTAACTGTGTAATCAGCTGCTTCAGCTGGCCAATGAAGTGCTGATAACAAATGGGAAAATGGTAAATGGACTGCATTTATATAGTGCTTTTATCCAAAGCGCTTTACAATTGATGCCTCTCATTCGCCAGAGCAGTTAGGGGTTAGGAGTTAGGTGTCTTGCTCAAGGACACTTCGACAAGCCCAGGGAAGGGTTTGAACCGGCAACCCTCCGACTGCCAGACAATCGGTCTTACCTCTTGAGCTATGTCGCCTCCAAAATGTCGATAACAAAAAGCACCAGCAGACCCTGCGGCCCTTCAGCACCAGGGACGAGGACAGCTGCCGTATATAAAAACATCACACCCCATTCACCCTAAATGAGTGTTTAATCACTCTATCCCCCTCAAACTGTCACCCTGTGTACCCCGAGCACCTCTCTTCCCGTTCAGATGAGCTGTGTGCTGTATGTGTGTGAGTGAACTGCACAGCCGATCACTGTCCTGTTCCCATCGCAGTAAGTCTGGGGGAAGCTCCAGCCTGGGCGACGTTGCCACGGGAACGCGCAGACCCACTCCCCCCGGCACAGGTGAGGATGACATCACCGGCAGGAAGCAGGGCTGGCCACGCTCGTTTCTGCCAAATTAAGAGCGCGGCTGCGGCCTTGCAGCTGTTGCTCTTGCTCTGTGTGTGTAGCGCGATATGCTGTATCACCTCCAGTGCTTTCTCTTACCTATGCAGTCAGTGTGCTTGTGATGAAGCCTTTTAAAAAGCATGCCATGGCTCTTAGTATGGTTTGAAGAGCGACAATTCTCACTTCCTGTAATTAGTGTGAAGCACAGGAAGTAACCTAGAACAGGAAATGTTTTTGTGTTTTGTCAGCTTCCTGTTATAAACACGGTTATGGTATCAAGTCCCAAAGTTCTTATTCTTGAAGGGAGCTCAATGCTTTGTAAAGGGCTGATTCTTTTCAGAACTGAAAATAGAGTGGTAAATGTAAAATAAAATTTAAAAAATATATAAAAAATCGATATAAAACACAACCCCAGGACTTAAAAAGAGGGGAGTTTTGGAAAAAATGTGGACAGATATCAGAGTGGAAAATAGTAGAACTTTAGAGAAATGCCAGGATTTACCCTGAGCTGTCAAAGCCAGTGTTCTGAGTTGGGCAAAGCCAGCAGCATGTATGTCATTGCCCCTGTTTGGTCTTAAAGACACCTCTGTGTGAATGGCCTCCACGCTGTTGAAGTCTTGCTGGGTTGCACCGTCAGCTACAGGATAATCAATGGTCTCCCCAGAGTTTATGCTGCCCCCCAAAACCCAGCCCTTTATCCTGGCAGACCCCCGCCCCTGCTGTTCATCCCTGTCCCACCCCCAGGATCCAGCACAAACCCCCAACGTGTATCTGAGCGCCCAGCACCACCCCACTCCACCCCGCCCCACCCTGCACCTATACTCCTCTCCCACCAGCCCTGCAGACACCTTACACACCAGCCCTACATAGTGCTTATCTCTCTCTCTTCCTCTCGCTCTCTCTCTCTCTCTCTCTTTTGTCCCTTTCCTCTTTCTTTTTTATAGTGTCCCTCTATCACTATATCACCCTCATATACCTTTATCTCTGGCCTGATGGTGGATGGTTATTATTATTATTATTATTATTATTATTCTCTCATCGTGTCCACTTCCCATTGGTTCAAATCCTTGCCTTTTCACTTCCTGTTTCTCCTATCTGGGTGTTTTTTTCGCATCTGTTTTCAGTACCTGGGTATTTTCCTGTATTTCACCAAACCTGAGCCATGACTTTCCTCTCCTCCTCCTCCTCCTGCCCTCCCTCTCTTTCTGTGCTCCTCTCTCTCTCTCTCTGTCATCCTGCATTTCCTCTCCACACCCTCTCTGTCTGTCCTTACCCTCCTCCTTTTCCCTCCACCTCTCCCTCTTTTTCCCCCTCCCTTTTCTCCCCCTCCCTTTGCCTCTACCCTCCCTCTTTCTTCCCCCCTCCCTCTTTTTGCCTCCTCTCCTCTTTCTCCTCACTCTCCCTCTTTCTCCCCCTCTCCCTCTTTCTCTCCCCTCTCCCTTTTTTCCCTCTCATATTTACCTGGTTCCTGCCCCGCCCCCCACCTCCCCGGACCCCGCCCCCACCCCGCCTTGCCCGCCCCCCAGCTCACGTGGAAATGTCCACGGTGGGCTTTGACGTTGAGCCCCTGGACCTGGACTCGGAGGAGCCCTCCGAACCCCAGGCAGACTCCCGCTCCCCCAGGGCCAGCGCCGGCAGTGTCACCTCCCCCCAGGCAAACGCCCACCGCCTCCCCTTCTTTAAGAAGGTAACACTGAGGGGGACCCCCCCCTGCCCCCCGCCCCGCTGGAGCCACGCCTCCCCGCTGCTGCCGTTCCCCCGCCTCCCTCCAGCCCCGCCCCACTAACCACACCGCCCCCTGCTCTAAACCCCGCCCCCTCCCCCTGTCTCTGATCAGGATGAGCAGCGTGTGTGTGTGCGTGTGTGTGTGCGCGTGCGTGCGTGTGTGTGTGTGTCTACGGATGAGCTGGCTGGCTGTCACATGGGACGTGCAGGTTGGGTTGTATGTGTGTGGGCGATGAGAAAAATGCACAGGAGGACAAAAAATATCCCACCAAAAGGCAACTACATACCCTTATGCAGCGAGCATATATTTAACATATACTTATCTCATAAATTGGACTTAAATAGATCATGCCACCGTTCTGTACCTGTTTGTACAGAATGGTGGCAGAGACATTCTCTGACCAACTGTTTCAGTCTCACATACCTCCCTGTCCTAAAGTAAGGCCTCCTGCGTCAGCTTCCTGTGAGCACAGCCAGCTTCCCCCTCCTAATGCCCCCCCCTCCCAACCTGTCAATAACACACGTGCTCTGTGTTCTTGTTCTTTGTTGTCTGTTTTTTTGTTTTTGTTAAATCCCTCTCGCTGGGGTGTGTGCGTCCATGATAGGTGGTCCGGCTAAACAGAAACAGAAGTTGGTGAGTCTCTGCGGTTTGTATTCTCTGAGGTTCAACGTCTCACGGTGCCGTCTGTTCACGAGATGAATAAGGGGAAGATCTGGGGAAGTCCGCTGCCCTCCTGAGGAGCAGCGGGGGAATTTGCAGGCGATCGAACCGCGTAATCTATCACGAACTTGTTGTTGGCGGCACGCGAATGGCGCCGTACGGGACGCGACGCGGGAAAGGGTGGCGGACGCTAACGCGCGGGGACGTGTTTTCCCTTCCATTTGAACGCTGGGTTTCAGCCGGCCTGCGCTCGCGCTTCCCGGCGTCAGCGCGATTTTCCGCCATCGCGACGGTGCCTGTTTTTGGACAGGGCCGTGATACGCTCACCCGCGAAATGGGCAGATGTTCTGGAGTACAGACGAGAATAATATTAAACCCAATTAAACAGATAAAAAAGTGATTTAATGCCCTCAAATTAAACAATTTCTAGTTTTTTTTATTCCAATAAACCTTCTTAATTAAAAAGTTGTGTGCATTATACGAATTGAAAATATGTAAATTTAACCAAATCGCGGTTTTAATTCGAAAACTCTGTTCCTGAAAGAAAGGCTGGAAAACAGGCCAATCGAAGCCAAGCGATCGGTTCGATCGGCAGCATCTGTCCGGCTGAAGTTTGGCAGCAGCGCAATCTGGCGCAGAAAAACAATCTGATACAACGCCAAGGGAATTATGGGCCTGGCTGTACTCTTCAGTGTCATACCCAGCAAGCTGGCTTAAACGCTAGGCCACCATAACCGCACCACCCACACAGTGTGGAAAAGTCATGCGTGTACGTGCAGCTTTTAAAAAATCATTTCAGTTCCCACTGCCTTCTTTCTACTGATTTGAAACGATCGATTGCGATTCCGAGCTCATCACTGTTTATAACATCAGACAACCTCTCTGGTGAAAATAGCTTTTGTTAAAATCTTTTGGCTGACGTAGTATACGGGCAGCATGAAAGCCACAGAACACGAACACATGGCACGTGACTTGAAAAAGCGCCATGAGATGATTTTACGGCGTCCGTCTGCGCGACGGCCTCTCTCCGAGTGGGCTGGGTGATCCCCTCCAGGCGAGCGGAGCCTCGTTTGCATGCGAACGTCGGCCCACGCGGGCTGCCTATCGGCTCCCCGACGCGGCTCACCGTGCCCGCATGCTAACGTGCTATGCTAATGCTAACGTGCTATGAATATTTATACAGGAGACTGACATCGAATAGGCATCTCTACGCCCACGCGGCAGGAGGAACAGTCTTGTCTTTAAACGAAGCGCTTTAGAGCTGAAACACGCTGATTAACAGCACGCTGGGGGCCGCACACAGGGCAGGGGTTTGAGATCGCTGTGTTAGGTCTTTATTGTGCCAGAGTATTGGGCCTCTGGTGCAGCTGGTGGAGACTGCAGGCGTGTGATTGGCCAGAGGAGTCACTAGTGCATGCTGAGCCAGGGAGAACCAATCATATGCTCTTAGTCACTGTCAGTATTACAGGGACCACCAGTCATATGGTTCCAGTCACAGTCTGTACCCCAGGGAGCACCAGCAGCCCTGGGCCCTGTTTCACAAAGCAAGATTACTGAGTTAGCAGGATGACTGTACTGAGTTAGCAGGATGACTGTACTGAGTTAGCAGAATAACTGTACTGAGTTAGCAGAATAACTGTACTGAGTTAGCAGAATAACTGTACTGAGTTAGCAGGATGACTGTACTGAGTTAGCAGGATGACTGTACTGAGTTAGCAGAATAACTGTACTGAGTTAGCAGAATAACTGTACTGAGTTAGCAGGATGACTGTACTGAGTTAGCAGGATGACTGTACTGAGTTAGCAGAATAACTGTACTGAGTTAGCAGGATGACTGTACTGAGTTAGCAGAATAACTGTACTGAGTTAGCAGGATGACTGTACTGAGTTAGCAGGATGACTGTACTGAGTTAGCAGAATAACTGTACTGAGTTAGCAGGATGACTGTACTAAGTTAGCAGGATGGCTGTACTGAGTTAGCAGAATGACTGTACTGAGTTAGCAGGATGACTGTACTGAGTTAGCAGAATAACTGTACTGAGTTAGCAGGATGACTGTACTGAGTTAGCAGGGTGACTGTACTGAGTTAGCAGGATGACTGTACTGAGTTAGCAGGGTGACTGTACTGAGTTAGCAGAATAACTGTACTGAGTTAGCAGGATGACTGTACTGAGTTAGCAGAATAACTGTACTGAGTTAGCAGTATGACTGTACTGAGTTAGCAGGATGACTGTACTGAGTTAGCAGAATAACTGTACTGAGTTAGCAGGATGACTGTACTGAGTTAGCAGAGTAACTGTACTGAGTTAGCAGAATGACTGTACTGAGTTAGCAGAATAACTGTACTGAGTTAGCAGAATGACTGTACTGAGTTAGCAGGGTGACTGTACTGAGTTAGCAGGATGACTGTACTGAGTTAGCAGAATAACTGTACTGAGTTAGCAGGATGACTGTACTGAGTTAGCAGGATGACTGTACTGAGTTAGCAGAATAACTGTACTGAGTTAGCAGGATGACTGTACTGAGTTAGCAGAATAACTGTACTGAGTTAGCAGAATAACTGTACTGAGTTAGCAGGATGACTGTACTGAGTTAGCAGAATAACTGTACTGAGTTAGCAGAATAACTGTACTGAGTTAGCAGGATGACTGTACTGAGTTAGCAGGATGACTGTACTGAGTTAGCAGAATAACTGTACTGAGTTAGCAGGATGACTGTACTGAGTTAGCAGAATAACTGTACTGAGTTAGCAGAATAACTGTACTGAGTTAGCAGTATGACTGTACTGAGTTAGCAGGATGACTGTACTGAGTTAGCAGAATAACTGTACTGAGTTAGCAGAATAACTGTACTGAGTTAGCAGGATGACTGTACTGAGTTAGCAGAATAACTGTACTGAGTTTGCAGAATAACTGTACTGAGTTAGCAGAATAACTGTACTGAGTTAGCAGTATGACTGTACTGAGTTAGCAGGATGACTGTACTGAGTTAGCAGAATAACTGTACTGAGTTAGCAGGATGACTGTACTGAGTTAGCAGAGTAACTGTACTGAATTAGCAGAATGACTGTACTGAGTTAGCAGAATAATTGTACTGAGTTAGCAGAATGACTGTACTGAGTTAGCAGGGTGACTGTACTGAGTTAGCAGGATGACTGTACTGAGTTAGCAGAATAACTGTACTGAGTACAACTCGGAACCCTCCCAAATCTGGAGCGTGGTCTGAAGTAACTCAGTAATCCTGCTTGGTGAAACACCCCCCTGGTGCGGGGCTCTGTGAGATAAGCAGGAGCAGTGTCTGTATTGGCACTGGCCCCGCCCCCTCTGTTCCGCTGTACTTTTTCAGTGCCGAATTTAATTATGAGGACATTAAAGAAGGCTATAATAATAGCAAATATCGACCTCTAGGTTTTTTAAACAAAGAAATAAACACGTTTATAAACCAACTGGCTTAACCTGTAGTCCTGCTTTAGTTTAGGCCGAATGGTTTGCCCAGCTCCCCCTCTCCCCCAGTTTACAATATATATTAAATATTTCTACAAATATATTTGTAACAATTGTAATTTGTCATTAAATTTGTTGTGAATTTCATATCCTGTTAAATATATTGTATATTTTGTGTATAAATCAATTATATATTTTGTGTTAAATATTTTTTGTGTGTACATATTGTATCCAACCCCCTTTCCTTTGGTCTTTCCCACGGTCCAGATGGAACATGTCCCCCCTTATGACGTGGTACCTTCCATGAGACCCATAATTCTGGTGGGGCCCTCCCTCAAAGGCTATGAGGTGAGCTGGTGAATCATCGGCTGGTTCTCTAAGCTTTTGTTCATGTTCTTTATTTCTGAAGTGATCAAATTAAAAATGCTGTAAAATTTATCTTTCGGCACTATAATAGGTTTCCTTCCAGACTTCTGTTTCTCATTAGTCATGTAAAAACATATCACCAATGGGTTCATTGTACACACACCCACATAGTAAGTGTTCATACTCTATATTTCACATGTTTTCTGGTTTGTGGTGCCTCAGAAAACAGGAAGAGGCTAGCAGTTGTTATGACGACCGATTGTGTTAAAAAAACCCCAAACAGACCACAGTGTTGAAACATGATATTTATACAGTATCTTGCAGAGAATGTCAATGTTCCATATGATCGTGTCGTTTTGCCTAGAATATGCATGTGTCATGGATCCCAACCATCTGAACTCATTGAATGTGCTGGTAACAGTTTGCTATTTTTAGTCACATGACCGCTCTTTGCAAAGCTCACCAGTTTCCCCATTCTGTTGCCTGTCAGGTTACTGACATGATGCAGAAGGCTCTCTTCGACTTCCTCAAACACAAGTTTGAGGGCAGGTGAGTCCCCACAAATGCCTGAACAGCGAGTCACAGGAGAGTGAATGGGAAGTCGCCTTCGTTTCTCAGAAAACGAGGGAAACCTCTTATTACCTCGTTACGTTTGAGTGACAGGTTGAGCGTCACGTGATTCCTTTGAAAATGCTTCATCAGTTGCAGAACTTTGACAGGGCTCAATATGATGGTGCAAGTTTTCTATTAATGCGCCAAACGCAGAAATGGCGGAAACAAGCTGGGTGGCTTCTTTACGGTGCCGATGATCTATACATAGGGTGGAGCGGCGGTACGGTGGGTAGCACTGTCGCCTCACTGCAAGAAGGTCCTGGGCTTTTCTGTGCGGGGTTTGCATGTTCTCCCCGTGTTCGCGTGGGTTCCCTCTGGGTACTCCGGTTTCCTCCCATAGTCCGAAGACATGCAGTATAGGCTAACGGGAGAATCCAAATTGCCCATAGGTATGAGTATGTGAGTGCATGGAGAGAGAAAGTGTGTATGTGCACTGTTTTGTGTTGGTGTTAATGCTTTTGTTTTTTGCTCCGGTGTTGTCTACGCGGTGTTGGTAATGCAGTTGATCGTGCAGTCTTTGGTCACTCTGCATTCCATGTTGTTGGGCAGGATATCCATCACCCGGGTAACGGCGGACATCTCCCTGGCCAAGCGCTCCGTCCTCAACAACCCCAGTAAACACACCATCATAGAGCGCTCCAGCACCCGCTCCAGCCTGGGTAAGAGTCTACGCACACGCACACATACACACACACACACGCGCGCACACCCACACACACACACACACACACGCGCGCACACCCACACACACACACACACACACACACACATACGCGCACACACACACACATGCGCACACACACACACACACACACATACGCGCGCACACCCTCACACGCACACACACACACACATACGCGCACACACACACACATGCGCGCGCACACACACACACGCATACACACACACACACACACGCACACACAGACACACCCATGCAAACATGCACGCACTCATGCATGCACACACACAGACACTCTAATATATAGACACACGCTCATATATACAGTATATATACACATACATTCAGTACAAACACTCTTGTGTACACTTGTATACTCATGTATGTGCATATATACACACATGTGCACACACACACACACACAAACACACACACACATACATGCACGCTCTGATATGCAGACACACACACATATGCACATTCTCTCTGATATATAGACACAGACACACACACCCAGACACATTCCCTCTCTCTCTCTCTGATATATAGACACACACATACATACACACACACACACACAGGTTCTCAGTGTCTTAGTCAGCTTGCTGTCTAATGCCCCCTCTGTCCAATGGCAATAAGCTCCAGTTCACTGCAAAGTGATTGGGTCACCTCTCATTCCTTTGTGTATCTCTCTATATGCACATCCCAGCAGGAAGACAGACTTAACTTAAATCTGCTCATGTCTAAAGTGAACTGAAAGGAGAAGACTGTGGCATGTGATGTTCAGGAAATATCTAGAATAGAGAAGCTTGTGCAGTTTCTACCAGCATAAAAACGGGTTGTGAATAGAAACAGGCTCAAGCTTGTCTGGAGGTTTGACTCTGCAGAAAGGCCGGGAGCCTCCGTTCACCCATACCTTTCTGAGAACGGAGTTTCTACTGCTCAGAGAAACAGAACTGGGGGCTAATAGCTAAGCTGCAATGGCCATTGCTCTGAGATTGCACTGCAAAGAGCTGCAATGTTCGTTCATTTAGTGTGTCTGTTTCGTTTGTAATCAAAACCCACCTTCTTTTTCAATGGCAAATTCTCAAATAGCTCTGATCTCTGAGAAGTTATCTGAGATTTCTTTCTTGGTTCTCTTGGTTTTCAAAAGAAAACATTGCATGTCCTTCCTCCTGAAGTGACTTTCTTCACATACTGCTATTCAAAATAATCTGCCACCATATTGTCATGTTCTATTTTACTGAGCTATTAGTTCTATATCTATGTATGTATCTATACAAAGTATTATTTATGTGGACTTTCAGAGAGTCTTCTTGATTTAACAGTGATTCAGACCTCATCATCAAAATTGCAAGTTGTGACAAGTAAACTGATGAGAACATTTTGTTAGTGGGAAATGATGTCATAGTTCCAAAATCTGGAGTAGACCAAACACCAGATTTGGGTCAAATAACTATTTGAAATTCTCCAACCCTTTAGACAATAATACAATTGCTGTAGATTACTGATAGTTTTAATCCTTGTTTGGTTTGGGTCAAATTGACCCATTTTAAACTTTTGGTAAAAGAGGAATGACACATTTGAGAGATGTATCTCAATCAGTGACTAAGTTGGTGTAAATCTGGCTCATTTTTGTGCCTCTGTTTGTTGTTCATCATCTGTATTTGCTTTATGTTTTGTTTTGTTTTGCCTAGATGCTCTCTTTGAATATAACCATATGAAGATGAACAATAATTGAGAATGCCAGTTCAAAATAAAAAATATCAGTAGTCAACTTTCCACAGATAAACATTTATGCCCCCCATGCATTCATTAGAGTGGATTTGTATAGATCACATCTTTATCACAAAAATTAATGATACTTTCTTTGTTAAATGTGATCTAGCAGATGTAACTGGCAACCATTAAGCATATATATTGTTTATATGTGGAATTGAGATAATCTGTATTGAGTGTTTATTTCTGTATAGAGTTTATTTCTGTATTGCTTTAAGATCCCAATAATGCCCTGGGTGTATTTGACCCTGGCTAACAGTTTCACACATTCTATTAAGTAAACAGAACACTAGGGTTAACACTGATTTTCAACCATTTTCCAAGACGGAATCTTATTCTATATGACTTTATGATTTGAAGTATTCTATATACTTTTTTGTGTTGATGAGTCACGTGTTAAGCTGAAAATTCACAGGGATCTGAAAGAGTGGTTCACATATTACTCATCATCTGGGGAGTTACAGTATCTTAGTAACACTGAACTTTATGCAATAGAGCCTAGATAACACATAGACAGGATATAACTCCTGTCATAACCAGTCACGGTGGTTTATTAAAGCTTAGACCATGTCGTAATATTCACAGTCACAGTGATGTTTACAAAACAGATTCCAAATAACCGATTCAGCTTTATTGCTGCGTGCATTATGACACTGTTTTGAGGAAGTGTTTATGACAGTCAAAAGCCGTTACGTGCTGCTGCGGCTGGTTATAGCAGGGTTATAGAGCCTGGTTATATAGGCTCTATGGCACATAGTTAATGTAAAGTGTTTTTGGTGTTTCAGTGTGTATTTGCCCCAGCTCTACCAGAAACATTTCGGCAGGGCCCTGTGAAGGGGGGGTAGAGAGCCCCCGGCCCTGGGGTCGGCGCTCGGAACCCGCGCTTTGTCTGACTGTCTGAGTCTGATTTCGCCTCTTCTCTCTTTTTCATCCTGTCTTTCCTCCCTCCCTCCCTGTCCTCCTCCCACACTCTCCCACACACTCTTGACTCAGACGTGCTGGGTACGTATCCACGCTGTGGCTGTCGCTTTGCCCCCTCCCCTCCCCTCCCCTCCCCCCCCCTCCGCCGTCCGTCCGACCGTCCGTCCAGCCCGTCAGTCCACCTGTCTGCCTGCCTGCCTGTGCCATCCCTCTATCTACCCACTTGTGTGCCAGTTCCAAAATGCCTGTCGCTTGAAAAAAATTTTTAAACAAGAATAATAACAACGCGAGTTTTCTCAGTCGCTCGGTCTCTGGTACCGCGCTCTCTGCGCGTGCACGTTGAGCGAACGAGCTGCGTGCGGAAATTGAAGACGGCGGGCTTCCCCGAAAAAACCCTGGCTGCGGCCAAATTTTTTCTAACCTGCTTTCCTGGTTTGGTTACTTTGCTTCCTTTCCGTGTTTCTTGCTGTGCGCATCACAGAGGAACAAGGAAAGGGGCGGGGACAGCCGACAAAGAAGTGAAATTTGGACGCGTTCCAAAGAAACTCGCCGTGTCGCAACGCGTGAATTTTAGCCAGGCGATTTGTCTGCCGCTGTGTAAGACAGTTGTTCCGTGATCCTGATGTCAGTGAAATAGAGAGTCTGTGTGACGATGCAGATGTGGATCTGCCACCAGTGGAAGGTCCCATAATGCTTCCTTCCTGGTCCTCTTGAGCAATTCAGAGACTTCTCAATATGGCGGTTTGTCAGAAACACGATGGAAGGAACAATGTGTACAGTGCCATGGAAAAGCGTTTGCCCCCTTCCTGATTTCCTCTATTATTGCATATTTGTCACAATGAATGGTTTCATATCTTTAGACAGAATGTGACATTATACAAAGGGAACCTAAGTTCCCTGATTATTTCATTTGCTAAATAACTTCACTCTGATGGTAAGGTTTAATATGAGTAAGGTTTAGATTCAACAGGGCTGGCTGCAATTAAGCCTGGCTGTGTTCTATCGGCTGAATGAAATTATCAATTAAATTTAATTAATTGGTTGATTGAGTAACTAAGATGGCAATTACTTTTTCACATGGGTGATATGGGTTTGATATATTTGATAACTTTTTTTCGTTAGCTAAATAAATCAAATAATAATTGAAAAAATGTGTTTTGTGTTTACTCAGTTTCACTTCAATATTAAAATTTAAAGCTCTGAAACCATTCGGTGTGACAAATATGCAATAATAGAAAGAATCAGGAAGAGGGCAAATACCTTCTCACGGCACTGGATTTGTGAGATTTTTGGATGCGCCCCTGGTGTGGTTCACACCAGAAGCTTTGTGGGGTGGATCTGTCCATTTGGCACATTTCCCCCTTTACGCGCGAACCAAACCATCTTCCTCGTTGGCACCGCCCAGCCCCGCCCCCCCCCCCTCCCGTCACAAACCACTCCCCCGCCCGCCGCAAACCACTCCCCCGGCCCACGTTGTCCACGCTCTGCTCAGCTCTTGTGTGGGAATGGACACGGTTCTCTCGGGACGCGAGAGCCTTGCCCACACAGACACGGAAATCTCGGCGTCTTCACAATCCGGGATCGTGTGGCCTTTATGTACCTGCGCTAGCTAACTCACGCGGACTGTGCTCGAAACCACGGCAGCAGCATGCACTGCATTGCAGGTTTGGTGTTACCGGCATGAACCTAACAGCTGAGGTTGGAGAACCACATACTGAGAATGTCTGTGCGTCAGTCACAGATGGAAATGGTGAAAATGTACAAAATGCCAATGCCCTGGGTAATGGAGAATTTTTAGTGAGGCCTGGCTGCAGTGTTCTAGTACAGTAAGTGATATTCGAGATCTGCGTTGGGTATCTGGTTCTCCCTGGCTGAATGTGACCACGACAGTGTGAAAACAGACACTTACACCCGCACGTATTCCTGCATGAGCGAGCTCCGCGTCACGCTCCTGGAACGTACACAGTGTCAGGCGTTCATTATTCCGATTGACAGCTGCGGGCGCCAGGAGGATGTTTCTGCGTGCATATGGGTTTATTTCTTAGATTATTTATCGCTTAATGTAATAAAGGAGGGAAATAAATGTGTGTGAGAGATTGTCTGATTGTGTGGTTGTTTTCTGGTTAAACAATCATTCCCCAGTCAGTCCACAATCACACCTACTACCTTCCTCCCGGGTTCACAATCACAGTTCACAATTACTCCCCCTCCCCAGGTATACAATGGCAATTACCACAATTACATTGCAGGCATTTAGCAGACGCTCTTACCCAGAGCGACTTACACATGAGTTGTATCATTTACCCAACCTGGGAATAAAACCTGTGACCTTTTGGTTACAAGACCAGCTCCTTACCCATTATACTACACTGCCACCCTGTTACAACTGCTACACTACTACAACCCCACCCCCCCACCCCCCCACCCGCCCCAGCAATACTTAGGGCCCCAGGGACGATACCCACAGAAAGAAAAGGGTACACAATTTTGCTCAGGTCCCCCACAAAAGGTCAGGGGTGGCCCTGCCCCCACCCGTACAAACTGTCCAGTATTGACTGAAGTAGGATTCCGACCTGCGCCCTCCTGAGATCCTGTTCATTGACTGCAGTTCCCCTCTGTCACCCAAAGACAGCGCTTTCTGCAGCCCACAGTGCACGCTTACTGGATCATTTTTAATGATGTAAGCGCTGAGAGGTGATGAGGACGGAAATCAGCACGCCGCAGTCTTACCGCTGTTATTGTTAGTCGAGGAAGTGGGTGTAACTTTTCAACTGTTGTCATTTCGTTTCTTCGCACACGACAGCAGTCTCTTGAGCTCTGAGTCACATTTTCTGTGCCAGCCTGAGTGTTTTGTGTGTGTGTGTATATGTCAGTGTGTGTGTGTGTGTGTGTGTGTGTTTTGGTTGTATGCATGTTTGCGGTTACTTTTCCATGCTGGTAAAACACTTCAAAAACAACAGGCAGTGGGAGATGACAAGAGCGTGACAATGTACAGCTGATGTCAGTGCTTTTCACATACAGTGCATACTGAATCCATTATGTACTAAAAGCTGGAGCTGATACAAATTGCATGAGACTAACAGAGTTCTTTCTAGTAATTTGCATGATTGCTATGTACTGGAGGATTCATACCACTTGTAATTAACATTAGCTGCATAAACTTTCCCTTTTGCCACAAACATTGTAAGTGAATGTGGAAGGGGAGAGCTAGCAGCCAGGGAGACCTCTAAAGGAAGCAGTTTATCAAACAAGCTAAAGAGATTAGAATGTAGTTTTTGTAAATCCGATTGTCTAAATAAAGAAACCGCTTGTAGTGTTTTGCGTTCAGTCGTTTTATTCAAAACTTATTTTCGGCATTCTTTTCTTGCTTCACGTTCGTCGTGCACTAGCCTTCATGCTAACAGCACAGCTGTTAGACGGTCCAGATGAGGATAAGCTGCTAAAAGAAGCCAAAATAGCTGGCGAATGGTCCTGCTACCAGTGCACCAATAGGTCCAATAAGTGCTTGTTTGCTGGGGTGGAGCCTGCTGGGTTCCCCTAATCCTGAACCTGGCTTCTGTTTACACCTTTAAACCCATAACTAATTTAGCCGAAAGAAAACAGGCGAGATGAGCTAGCAGTGTGTTCAGCAGCATGAATTTAACCTCCAGTGCCTGGGTTGGGGACCCTTGTTGTAGCCCTGCCCCTGATTTAAGCCAGGCCCTGTGCTAACCTGACTCCGCCCTCTTTAACCTTTGACCCCCAGCTGAGGTGCAGAGCGAGATCGAGCGCATCTTTGAGCTGGCACGTACCCTGCAGCTGGTAGCCCTGGATGCCGACACCATCAACCACCCCGCCCAGCTGGCGAAGACTTCCCTGGCCCCCATCATTGTCTACATCAAGATCGCCTCACCCAAGGTACCTGCCCCACAGGCCCTGCCCACAGGCCCCACCTTTAAGGAATATATGTCTACACAACAGATATTTGAAACAGCGGTTTTATTAAGATGCATTGTACAGTGCATTTGGAACATTTTGATTAATTTAACCCTTTAAGGTATACAACACCAAATGTATGATTAGAACGTTCTTCATGGAACATTCTAATGCTGTTGTAACATTCACTACAGGTCATTGAAAGCAATGGAGTTCTAGGATACTGACATAGAATTTTTGAGAAAAAAAAATCCAAAATACCTACTAAGATTTCTGGTCAGTCAGGGACTTACTCACTGTCTCTGGCCTTTGTCTGTTGTGTGTGTGTGTGTATGTTGTGTATGATGTTGTGGGTGTCTGTGAGGCTGTGTATATTGTGGGGTGTGGTGTGTGCCGTGTGTAGAGTGTGTTTTCATGGTTGTGATGTATGTTGTGCGGTGTGTGCGTGTGAGAGTCCTTATTGTGTGTGTGTGTGAGAGTGTGTGTGTGTGTGTGTGTGTGTGTACATAACTCAGATCCCTCTGTTCCCAGGTGCTCCAGAGGCTGATAAAGTCCCGGGGGAAGTCCCAGGCCAAACACCTCAATGTGCAGATGGTGGCAGCAGACAAGCTGGCCCAGTGCCCCCCAGTGAGTGCCCACCCCCTATTGTTACTTCACTCCGTTACCTAGCAACCCCTCAGAGGCCACGCCTCCACACACAACAGCTGAAGCCAGATAGTCCCTGGCCTATGAATTCTGTACAGAGTGTACGAGAACACCGGCCTGTCAAGTGAATCACTCACCCAAAAGAAATCCACCGTGCCTGTGTATGACACAAGGCCAGTGGGCTGTGCTTTATTGCTTCGAAAGCTGAAAATAAAGGAGGACAATTATGTTCAGCGCAGTCTTGAATTTTCAGGATATTGCCAGATTACTGAATACTCAGGTATGTTTGCGATATTAATACTTTCATTGGCACAGCATTTAGCAAGAACATTGTAGCTGTTTTAACACCTTGCGAACAGCAAGAGTTTAATTATAGGAGTAAAGCAGTAAAAATGGAGTGATAGAGTAATGATAAATCTGCCACTCAAGGATTCACGATTAAACTATTCTTGGTTTGTCTCTCCACAAAAGTCTTCCTGCTCTGGTCGCAAACGTAGATAGTCTCCCTGTAAAGACCCAGTTGTGGAAACAGCTCTCTCTGTCCCCATGTGCCATCACACAATTTTAAATGTCATTGTCTTTGTGGCTTAAAGTAGAGGGTGTTTAAATCTCCTTAAGTATTATACTAGGTCGTTTGGCTTTTCTTTGTCTTGAGCGTAGACCTGGGGAGCCGCAGGGTCTGTTTTTTGTTGTTACTCAGCATGTAATTGGTCGATTAAAGCGGTCGATTACGCAGTTAACTCACCTCGCCTGGTTTTTTTGTGTCTGAAATAGTTGCTGATATTAAGTCAAAAAGAAAAACCAGCAGGCTCTGCGGCTCTCCAGGAACCAGGAATAAAGATCACTGGCACAGAGAAACAAGTGATAAAGAATTAGTGAAAAAGAACATGCTGAAAAATACTCTTGAAAAAAAGATACATATTTGCACATATACATATATACACAGACACATATATTATCAGAGGTGAAAGCATACTGTGCATATCGGGTACTGTGTTCAGTAATTGCAGTGTTGTTGTGGAGGCAGCCCATTCACATGCGTTCCGTTGCAGGAGCTGTTTGATATCATTCTGGATGAGAACCAGCTGGAGGACGCCTGCGAGCACCTGGCCGACTACCTGGAGGCGTACTGGAAGGCCACCCACCCCCCCAGCTGCAACCCCCCCAACCCCCTGCTCAACCGCACCATGGCGACGGCCGCCCTGGCCGCCTCCCCCGAGCCCGTCTCCAACCTGCAGGTACAGGTGCTCACCTCCCTGCGCCGCAACCTGGACCTGTGGCCCGGGCTGGAGGGGCCCGCCGCCCTGGAGGGGAAGAAGAAGAAGGAGGAGGAGCACGCCCTCTAGAGGCCGGGAGGGGAAGGGTCACGCAGCCCAGCCACAGAGAGTCTCTACAGCCACACCCCCATCCCCAACCCCCAAAACCGCTGTGCCCAAAAACTTCATCCCAGCTCAGCCCCACACGTGAGCACACACACACACAAACGCATACACACACACACACATACATGCACAGCTCCCTTTCACACACTTACAAACACGCTATCTCATTTATACCCACCCACACATACATACACACAAACACACACATTCTGTCTCATGAGCACACACTCTCACATGGACACAGACACAAGGCAGGGGGTGTAGAGACTACACTACAAAGCACCAGACTAAGCACTCACACTGACACACACAGATACAAAAACTACCTATTACACCAGGTCTTATCGCAAACAGCATAGCCCTCTACAATTATACCATCACAATACCCCTCCCCCCATACACACACAGGCAAACATATATTTATTTTCTGCCAAAACACACTGAACTATTAGTACTGTTCCTCAGGAAAGCAGTGAGGACTACCCGAGACACACCTACAGGCCACAAATCCCCTTCGGAATAAAATGAGAAAAACCCCTGGCTTTTAAAAACACTCATTACAGCTTGTTACCGGTTCTCTCGCTGT
This sequence comes from Anguilla rostrata, assembly GCF_018555375.3. NCBI lineage: Eukaryota > Metazoa > Chordata > Actinopteri > Anguilliformes > Anguillidae > Anguilla > Anguilla rostrata. The sequence goes on from NC_057949.1 coordinate 2,811,904, forward strand.
TCGGTTTCCTGCTATTGTGAACGAACGGGTAGCCCCTTTCAGCCAGACACGCGTCACTGCCCAAGCATCCAATCGGGAGACAGAGCCCGGCCGCTTCCCTCCTCCGTGTAACCATGACGCCGTCCTGTCAATCAGCGCACAGGCGTTGCCGTGGGCCCAATGCTTCTTTCATACATCGGCTCTGGGGTGGCAGGGCTGGGAGGGGCTGACTCACTAACACCACATTCGCTCTGTAAAAACTAAACAAAGAAGGCGTGGATGCTCTGGCTTTTGATGAGCAGTCCAAAGTGGCGAATCATTTTCCCTTAGCTCGTAAAACCAATAGCATGAATGTCGGTTATTATCGTCCTTGTACTTTCAATAATACATTTATGTAAGAAGTGCCTAACCGGCAGTCACTTCTCGTAACTAAATAGTCCCTCAATAGCTACGTGTTATATGAATCATCACTCACCTCAGTGCCTGCATATTTATTTAAGTGGAACACTGAAGAACATGACTGTGCAGTGATAAAGTTGTTCAAGTTCAGCTGGTAAAAAATCTTTTTTGTTGTGCCTGATTTTTTTTTTTTTTTTAATGGTGCCTCGAGATATGTGATGTTGGTTAGTTTGAACGGGACTGAATTTCTCACTTCTAGGTTTGATTTGTGAATACTGTTTTTTTCTCTTCTAGCTTTGAATTGTGAATACTTGGAAAAGACTTAAAAACACAGTAGACTTAAATACTGTATAAAACATTGTGTCATGATAAGCAGTTATGTGTTTACGAATACACCTGTGTCCTTGTTCATTGGTTTAATTACTGTCTTCCTCACACAAATATCTTTGCTTTTGAGAATATACAAACGTTTACCGAGTAGTTGTTTTTCTTTGTCCAGTAGCTAGTCGCATTTATTTTTAGTACAACTAATATTTTTGTTGGTGCTAGCTAAGAACGCGAGGCGTTGTTTTGCCTCTGTTGTTATTATGGACGCATGCATTGCTTGCTGTTTGAAACGTTTGCCTTACATGTTTGAAAGATATTTAATGTAAAGACCTGTAAACGACGTAGAGAGCATCAGCTCTATCTGTAGGTAGGATGTCTTTGGGCTCGTAAGATTTTCGTGTAAGGTAGCTTCGACATCACCACACACAACCACTCTCTTGCGATGCACTTTTTTAGACGCGGTGCCAATTATCTGTTGCTAATGCACCAGCTTCACTGCTCGATAGGTGCGGTTCTGTCCGAGTCTGGGCCTCTGCCTCGCCATTGGCTGCGTCACCTGTAAGGCGGGGCTATCTTGGAGCTCTACAGAGCCCGGGCTACATTCAAGACCCGATGCTCTAACTTTGCTTATATCACACTTAGCTGTGTAGCAGTAGCGTGGTTAAAGAACTGACTGTGGGTTCATCTCCTAGCCTTGAGGAAGCCACATAACCTGATTAATCCAGCTGTGTAAATGGATTCTTTGTAAATATGTAATCTGCACTGCTCTTGGTAAGAGCTTCTGCTACTTGCTGTAATGTAATTTAACTTTTCTGCCACGGTCTTCGAGATACGCTCACTCTCATTTGGTGCATGTGGAGGGGTTGTACTCGGAAGGGGCGAATGACTAAAGAGCATGCAGTTGCCCTATCGGCAGACATAGTATTAGCACTCTGCAAATGGACGTTCTGTCATAGATCACCATTTCGGTAAATAGATGGCAAGGTTTCCCCGTCTTGAATGTAGTCCGGCTATGTTTTGTACCTCTGCAGACTGCTGTTAGCTGTATAGCCCAATATACTGTGACAGTGGAACCAATTGTTACTGTAATATGGTCAGGTTGAAAATATATATTTTGAAACTTTTAATCGTGCTTATTACGATGTGAGGAGGAGCCGATGTTGTGTGGCGTTTGTGTAATTCTGCATTTCACTGTTGCGCTCTGGCGACAGGCTCATCTTTACTGGCCATTACTCTGGCAGGTCGGTTTGAGCCAAACTGATATGATTAACTGCTTAACTGCAACTCAATGAGCATGGAGGGCAGGGAAGGGAGAGTGAGGTTTCACCAAAGCCAAAAGGGGCGGGCCTGCTACGAGAGCCAGTCATCTTATTGTGCTGTGGAGAGCAAATCTGTTTGATTGGTCTGAACGAGTCAATGATTGACAGGTCATCGCAGCTCCACCCAGTATGGGGCAGCTTGAAGCCTCGCTCTTCCATCTCCTGGCCCTAATGCTGAGTGGGTAACGTTGAGTTTGTGTGTGAATGCTAACCTGACTCACGCTGACTAACGCCCTGCCTGTGTGCCTCGCCGTGTGGTTTTCTTTCTTTTGTCTTTGCATGACCGGCGTGTGGGGCGTGGCACTTGGCGGTGCGCCTGCAGGGGGCGTACCTGGTTCACGGAGAACTGAAGCAGGACGGGCGTCTGCTGGAGCGCGGCGGTTTCCACGGCGACGTCGGCGACGGGAGGCGGCGGCCGCAGCAGCAGCCGCAGCAGCAGCGCATCTACTCGCGCCCCGCCTCGCGGGCCACGCCCCTGGGCGGGCGGGGCCTCTCCCGGCAGGACACCTTCGACTCGGAGACGCAGGGCAGCCGGGACTCGGCCTACACCGAGGCGGGGGACTCCTGCGTGGACGCGGAGACCGACCCCTACGAGGAGCCCCCGCCTTTCCACCGCGGGGGGAACTCCCGCTTCCACAGCCGCCGGGCATCGTGGGAAGACCAGGGGGCGGAGCCCGACCCGGAGAACCTCGACCTGGAGGAGGAGCAGCACGCCCGATCCAATCAGAGAGAGCGGTACTGCCAGGAGCCTGCCGACTACAACAAGAGCCAGGAGGACTGGGGGAGGGGCGTCTTTATCCACTGAACAAGCCATTTGCCCTGAGGATGTCTGACAGACACAGGGGGAGGGGCCTGGGAGGAGAGGGGAGGGGAACAGGTTTGATTGACAAGTTAAGCAGTTAATTTAGAATAAATTAGTTTACAACAAAATGGACCTTCTCTCACATAGCTAGCAATTGTCAAGTCTAAAAACACAGCAAATACTGCCAGGATCTAAAATTGTTTTTGAAGATATAGACTTTATATGTTAATTTGAAGAGTGACAGAAGGGTTTCACTTACAGTTATTCTAATCAATTATACTTTTTGGTAAGCGCTTGGTAGTACAGCGTAGAAGTGGCCAGGATTAAACAGGAGAAGAAAGGAAGCCATCTTTAGGCCTGTCTTCTTCAGTCTTAAGTTTCAGGGCCTGTTCAGCTTGCGGGCTTCCCTCTCTTCCCGCTACCCCTCTTCACCTCAACTCTTAACCTCTCTGGAATAAATGTTGCCATATTTTTTTTATTTATTTCAACCTTATTTATTTATTTATAGAATTACTGCCTTGAATCGTAAATCTCAAAACCCCAAAGAATTTCGCTGATGTGCTTTATAGTGTAGACCTGCGGTGGTGCCAGGTGCTGGACGTCCCTTACTGTTGGGTGGAGGGTGAGAGTAGTTTTGTTCTGGTAGTAGCTCTGGTAATAGCTGGCTACTGCTGTGACTGGAATGTCATGACAGTATACAAGTCCTGCAGTCCAATCTGATTGCTTCTACCCATAACTATGACAAAAGTGTCCTGCTATTGCCACGCCCACACTCAATCACCAATCACAAGAGATGGAATAACGGCAACACACTCTTGCTCACTCTTGACACCTTCATATCCATGTCATTAATACTCCATGATGCTTCATGACACGTCATAACATGTCAAAAACAATTTCACATTTTACATTTTGACAGTTGTCATGATAGTGGTACGTATATACAGTTATGAGAGAATGTTTGTGAACCCTTTAGGATTTTCTATAATTCTGCATAAATTTGTTAATAGTTCAAGTGAACCTTGGTAAACAAATAACACGTTTTTATCTTTCTCATTTCTTTAACGAACAGATTGATCCAATATTAACATTCTTTGTCGGAACGACTTTGTGAACCTTTGGATTAATGGGTGGCACCCATTTTTAATGCCATGACAACCAAATGCTTTCTGTATCTACTGATCACACCCACACAGGCTTTTGGGCTTTTGGCCCATTCATCTTAACAGACCTGCTCCAGCTTGTGGGCTGTCTTGCAAAAACTGCCCACTTTTAAGGTCCTTCCACAACATTTCAGTTGGATGAAGGTCTGGACTTTGAAACATAAAATCTCCTCTTCTTCAGACCTTCTGTCGTAGGCTTACTGTGTTTAGTATCGTTGTCTTGTTGCATGGCCGACTTTCTGTTTCATTTTGGCTCACAGGCAGATAACCTGAAATTTTCTAATTTTCTACTTAAAGCTGGAATTCACACGCCAACAAAACAATCCCAAACCATGATGCTCCTCCTCCGTGCTTGGTTGAGATGAGGCTTCAGTGTTGGAATGGCGCAGACTTGGCTGTTTGGAGATGGGCAGCAGTACCCCTCTTAATGAACATCAGTTTCCTCCTTGCCATCCACAAATGCATGCCGTTCATGTTCAGAATTTTTCTGAGGGTTGACTGATGAACACTGACATCGACCAATGCAAGACAGGCATGCAGATCTTTAGCTGTTACCCTGAGGTTCTTTATGAGCTCCTGCATTTTTGTACACCTTCCTCTTGGAGTGATTTATGTTGGATGACCACTCCTAGGAACAGTTACTATGATGATGGATTAGCTCTGCCAGTGCTGCCAGTCTGCCAGTTCGTGGAGCCTGAAATCTTGAGAAAAGATTATGTAGGCCTTTCCTGACTGATGAGCATCAACAGGACTTTTTCTGAGGACCTCAGGGCATGGTGCTGTTCCTCAAAGCTCATTTGTGAAGGATGAACTCTGATGACCTCTGATGCTGACAAAATTTCCACTATTTCTATGTACAAGGCCACCAAAACTCACACTGAAGTGTCATCCAATTGATTGACACACATGGCTTGAATTACCCCCTTACCTGAGCTGATTAACCTTGTTCACATACTTTTTCTGGCAACGTGTATGTCAGCTTTGTATGTATTCATGTTTGCCTGTTATAAGGACATAAGTTGATGACCTAAAGTCATTTTTGTTTGAATTTATGCAGAAATATAGAAAATCCAAAAATGGTTCCCCAAACCTTCTATCGCCATTGCATATACTTGTGTATATGCCTTCTGATAAGTTTCATTAACAGCATCACAAAACCCCTATTATGGCACATGTGACATTAACACTCAGTGTAAGTTACTTACAGTGTAACTTATTTGTATAAAATGCGAGTTCAGTAGTATGTCCTGTTGTGGCAATTATTATCCAAAATTACGAAGGTTCTCTATAAGATGTGTGGGATTTTTCACACTGTTCCCACCGCCAGTGGCATGAGTTTATGCTCTGACTCAAATTCTGCCATTGTTTTCTGAGGCTATCAGCAGTAGTTTGATTTATCCTGGGTACCATTTGTGAGTTTTAGAGGAGATGCAATCATAGCCTTTACACTACGGAATTCATTCATTTCAATGGTGGAAACTGCCCCCTGGTTTCTCAACAGTTATCATTGGTGCCTGACTGTAGCCAGAAATTTAAAATTTATTAATTTGTTTTTTTTTTAATGAAAAATGACAATTTCTTTAGAAATTGTACCGCTCTGTGCTCCTAGGAGCAAAAAAAAAATCAAAATGGTCTTTTAAGATCAGGGCAGATAGTAGGACAGACTTCCTCAGTGGGGAGGAGGGAAAGCACACAATGTAACATAGATGAGGGGTGTGGTCTTTCCTGGCTACTCCTGGAATACTGATTTCCAGGCCCTAAATGTCACTGGGTCCACAAGTATTTGACTTTTTTGCTGGGCTTTCTCTCCTGCCAAGAGCTGTGGGAAACGTGCAGTAGCTCTTGAAGGTGGGCGCTTGTGGCATACCAAGTCCTCTGGCTCTGAAAATGAGCATTTCCTTATTAATCAGGAAATTTCTGGAAAATCTGAAATCTGACAGACACAAAAATAGGTCTCCTAAATCAGTGCCTCAACTGCAACTGGACAAACAGGGCCTCACCACTACCAGAGTCAGTTTTCATCCCATAACAAACACATCCATCTGTACACCCATAAACACAGTGACACTATACACTCACATCCACAGTATACACCCACGCACATCCACATTGTACACCCATTAACACAGTGACACTATACACCCACATCCACAGTATACACCCACGCACATCCACATTGTACACCCACAAAAACATTAACACTATACACCCACATCCATGAAGTACAACCACAAATACATCCACACAATTAGCCTACGAAAGCTTTTATGTGCAGTTTGCTTCAGTTACAGATTTCATGTCTTGTTCTGAGACACTAAATTGGGTTGGGATTGGGTATGTCTGTGTGTTTGTGTGGGGGTGGGGGTGCTAAGTACTAAGTTGAGGGATGGGGGGAGGATTGTTCTACTGCACAGTTGGTAGGTCAATGAAAATCTTCCTGATGTTTGACTTTCTCACAAGTTCATAAACAGGGATTCTCCTTTGTTTCACCTTTGTCCCTACCTTGTTGCCTGAAGTACCTGGAATCCATGTTGTTTTATGAATGAGTAAAATACAGTTAGCAAACATAGTTAGTCCAACAGACTAGTCCAGAACACTACCTGCCCTGTGACAGAAGGGTATATTCATGTTTTGTAATGGATGGAGATGGCTGTTCCTAAGCTTTGATGACAGAGACTGCAGATGAGTATTTCGATGTGTAAGAGCCTACAGGGGACGTGCACTCTGAGGACCAGGCTTTCTCCTGAAGGCGGGGATTTCTGAGCTCCACCCCCTTGATCACTGACAGGTCTAAATGCTGTTCTGTATTCAGTAATGCACTTTACTCAGGTAATCTCTTCACAGGTAAACAAAAACAAAACAACAGTGAATGTCAGAATAAGGAGAAGGCTATTGCTGCTGTTCTATCCCAGTTACTAAAAAGAACGGCTTGGTCATTGCCAACAATGTAACATCGTCAGCCATTTTGTTGTCAGGTGGCCTCAAGAGGGCACTCAGCAGTCTGAAGGGAAAGGCTAATTTTCTGATTGGGTCAGAGCTCCAGGTTCTATATTTTCTGATTGGGTCAGAGCTCCAGGTTCTATAGGAAAAGTCAGGTGTAAATGGTGTTCTGCGATACCCTAGGAGGCCTGCATTCACACTGCTCATGCTCATCAAGGAATGAAACCACACCCTCTGCCATGCCACTCATAAGAGCCACTGCAAGGACCCACCTGTGGTGGGGTGAGGGGCGGGGCTGCTCCAAACCCCGCCCCTATACCTGTGCGTCACCCATATACAGTATACTCTGCTCAGCCAGGCTAATATCACTGTCAGCCAGATCAAAGCCATCCAGTCAGTGTCGACACACTCAGTGGTGATGAATTATTATCCTGAAGTCATATTTTAATTGTTTTTCCTGTACATATAAATACTCAAATCGGTAAAACAGGACGTACTGACAAACACCCTAACCAAGAGGGGCCTTTTGTGTTTGTAATGTCTTACTATTCTAAAGTGTGCATAAAGATACTTCGCTTCTCTTCAGCCTACTACTGTACACAGTTTTAATAAGTGCCTGTAAGTGCTTGTGATGTTTACTGCTCTTTCATTCAGACAGGTGAACTCTGGTGGAGATGCCCTTTGTTTGAACACAGGTTGGACATTTTGTTCCGAGCAGGTCCCTTGTAATGGACACACTTATATTTTGAGTCAAACAATGGGATGTAAGCTAGCTGGAAAAGGGTAATACCAGTTGTAATGGAAGTATTAAATACAATCATTATCTACTTTTTATGCCATCGTGTTTTGATGTTTCTTGGTTGCTGTTTTGTTTAACTGGTATTTTGGAAATCTTTATTGGGTTCCTTCTAATACTGCAAGACAGTCATACCTGGAGATGAAAGCATGACTCATTTTTGCCCTGTAGCCCTGGGTGTGGATTTACTCTGTCATTATTTTAATATCCACAGCACAACAACTTTTAATTTGTTTGTAGAATGAACATGTGACCGGACAGAGGAATGCTGTACACTTTCTGAGAAATGGAAAAGATGGTACTATATTTTAAATTGGGGTGGTAACATAGATGCAATTAATGTATGTCATTTGCAGCTAAATTTATTTCATGTATAGTCCTTTTCAACTTATGATGGGGGCCCAGGGGTCCCCTGGATGGCTTGTAGCCTGGACCAAACCTGGTTGAAAACCACTGATTTAGAGCATAAGATTTGCCAATCATGCAGTTCCACATCTCATTCAGCTCTAAGTAAACTTGTGGCTGTGTCAGAGCAGGGGTTCTTCCATGCCCGTTCACACAAATAGAGGTGTATTTTTTACAGTCATTTTGCTCTGTTAGAGTGGGATGGACAGGCATTGTCAAGGCTTGTGAAGAATGAGTCACATTTGTTCACGAAAAACAAAGTCTCTCAACCAGACTGCCACTCGAACCAGCTGTACCAGTCAGAATGGTTGAGGTCTGCTGGCTGCTAGGTCTTAGCTCCAGGAACTATCTAGCCTCAGAAGCCCATTCCCAACCAGTTTTCCCAAGCCCAGCCATTATAAGGAAAAAGAAACCAAGTAAGTATCTTAATGCTTCCGGAAGAATCTGTCCAGACTGCTATCCTGATCTCAGAGCCCTGGAGAGTACTGAGTGAATATCTGCTGTATACTGTATCTCCCCAAACATATAGGAACGGCTTCAAAAGTTATCGTGCCTTCACCTGAAAACATTTATTTGCTTGTTCGACCATTGAAAAATTCATGGAGAATGCTTAAACACCACACCGTCAAAAACGCGTGGGACCGTTCATTTGGCCCCAGTTTAAAAAAAAATGTGTTCACATGTTCTGGTTACCACATATTTCTTATATTTATTAAATGCCGCATTTATGCCTAAATAACTCAAAAAAATATGTTCTACAGCTCTTTCATAATTCTTCCTTGTGCGTGTACTAATATCTATTCCACACTATATTCACAGCATGGTTAAATATTAGCTGACCTGATTCATCGGCATGTATTCTGGCTCGTAACTCATGTGACTAACAGTCGTTTATTTCTTACTTTCTCTTTCCTTTGGGTATAACAGAAAAGCACTTTGAAAATCCCCCAAGTGTCCAAGCTCCGCCCAACACAGCTGTGTTCGGCTTTTTTTTTTTCTTTTTTTTTGAAGCCACAGAAAGTTCAGCTCAGTCTGCAATGCTCTCTGTTACCGTTGCTGTAATTGTGGTCACTGGAAGAAGAACTGAAGAGAGGCCTCAAATAACTCTGCTTTTTGTCACGTTTGTCTGGTGTTTCCTCCAAGCGTCGTGTCAAAAAGAAAAGAGCAGTTTCCAGTCTGTTCACTGTCACTTCAGCCCAAACGATCTAATTTTCAGTGCAGCGTGTGCAAAGGTGTATAGTAGTACAGGCTGCAGAATAAGGTGCCTGAATGTGACCTCATATCACATCAAAACCATTTTTACCAAACCTATTTTCCACCTGTTGCCTGACAGTTCAAACTCTTATTAGTTTGCCATCCTTGTAAGACTTGTATCATACGCTGAATAGCAGGTCTAAAAATTATTTGCGTGCAATGACAATGTCCTATCAAATTTGCTCTCCCTGGATGTGTCTTTGAAGCCCCATTTCTTAGACTCATTCGGATATATTTAATGGCTTTTCTGTCTGCAGACAGGGCCATGTAGCGGACAAAGGTCATCCCCCAACCATTTAAACAAAACCTCATGACTGTTTTATATCCTTAAAGTTAAAAGGTATTGGATGAGTAACCAGTCTCATATTCTCTATAAAAATGAACATATCCATGATAAGACATGGAACGAAAATGGAATTTGAAATATGGAACTGGAAATAAATATGAAAAGACTGGCTCTTTTGATTATATGCTCTTTCTCTAGAATTGCTAGAATCTATGATTTATTGCAATGGCAATTGCACAAAACTGTTGCTTTGAATATGGTCATCATATCTGTAAAGTTCATAACCTTGCGGTACTATGACCTTGACTATGCTGGTCATAACCTTACGGCATTGAGCCTGACACTCGCATGTCAGATAAGTGCACCCAGCTTCAATAGTCCAATGGTCAGTTATGTCTTTTAATAACACATGAGCTCATTAGGCTTAAATTAGTTCCAATCTGAGGTGGCAAGTGAAAGAAACAGAACCATTAATCTATAACAACAACATTCAAATTAAACTTGCTGGTAGCAATCAGATTGTCAAGGACATTTTTATCATGGCATAGAACCATATCATCAACTGGCAATTTCTAATTCACGTTTTTCTCTCTGTGGGAAAGACGTGCACTGTCTTTGCATCTGACTCTTTGGCTTTATCACTGACTTTGTATAGAGTGTGACTAGCTAGTCCATGAATTCCAAGCCATTCCCTCACTCCCAACAGTGGTTTGGCAAGCTTATGGTGAGTGTGTGTGTCAACAGCAGATTGGTTCCCTTTATTAGAAACCAAAAAAACTCCAAAGTCCAAAGGGGGAAGAAGAAAAAACATCTTCAGCTTGTGGTCATTGTGTGAGAAGGTATGATTTAACCTTACCCAAAGCAGCTGGTGGAATATCTCAGTCCAAATGCTGAAATAAAATTGGACCTTACAGTATTTGTATTGTTATTGTGTTTAGTGTCATATACAGCGGATTTTTACCGTGCATTTCTCTTCATGAAACAAACGGACCTCTCCTCTTAAGAATGAGGAAGGTACAATGGCAGTAGCTATAAAGGATTTAGGTATGAATAAGGTCAGGTTGCACATAGCACAAATTTCAGACAAGTCAGGTGTTTGACAAGTTGAAAAACAATGTGCTTCCCTTAGTAAAAAAATTCCTCAGTGCTTTATTTGTTTCGCTTTTTAAAAGTCCAAACAACATTCAGCAGAAATCTACGTGCTGATGAAAAGAAAAATCCCCGACGGACTGAGAAACGAAAATACAAAATAAAAAAATAAAACATTCTCTTCCTTCTCCATATTTGGCTTGATAAAGAGCTGAGCTTGAACTTTAAAGAAAAATGATCCGCCTATTCTGTGATCGACCAATGACATTATTTTGTGCACTTTCCAATATTCGTCACTTCTACGTCATCGGCAGAAACGAGAAAAATGGTGTTGCAAGTCGGAGAGGAATTCCAGTGAGGGACGTTCTTACATGACGTCGGGAGATCCCTGGCTAACGTTTGTAGTATCGATACATTATTGGCTACATTGGAGTATTACGGGATTATCGATCTAGTTAGTCATCAGACGTACATCTTCCTGGGTAGCTATATAAAAGCATTCATATCATGTCTAAGATTCAGCATTTTATTGGAATGAGGATCTGTAGTACCCATTATTAGCTAAATCAGTTTTTGTTTACACCGGTAGCTAGATAGCTAACGTACTGTACGCGCGAGCTGAACTCCGCTGTTCGTGGAAGAGTAGCTACCAAGAACACTTCTGGATTACAAAAGTAAGAACGAATTTATCACAGCAATCGCGTTGAGTTTAGCTGGACATGGGGCTTCTCTTCGCCAAGTTAATGACTGTCTTTGGAGACAAAGGTAAGCTATGCATGTCATTCATTTTCAGCTGTCTAGTTACCTAACGTATTTTTTTCTTTTAAAAACGGAATTCATCCAGTTTTTATACACGTTATCTCATGTTGGAGTCTGTTTTGCACGAGACCTGAAACCTTTTATGTGCGCGCGAGAGAGAGTGCTCCTGAAACGTTAGGTCCTGAAAACAGGAGCTTAATTCTTAGTTAGCAGTAGTAACCTACTAGTTTCAGTATCGTCGTTATGAGAACAGTATCGTTATGGCCGGATACTATTTTAACGAGCTAAATAAATGAAAAGCTCGTGTCAACGTGGCTTTTGTAGTTTATAGCTATCTGGCTGAGCACTTAGACGCACTTAAAGGTAGCCTATAGCTTGGCTATCTATACATTGGCCTACATATTATCTTGTTTTTATAAAGCAGACATTCTTATAATGATCAATTGTAAGTTTTTATAACTTTTAATGCAACGGAACATACTTAACAGTTAAATCTATCCACTATAGCAATTACTGTATTCTTTGTTGATTTAGCTCTGTACTCAACCTTTTTCATTTGTTATCAAACAATTCACATGTGGTTAAAGTGCACATTTTCATCTTTTAATTAAGGCTACTTGTATACACTTTGGTTTCACCATGTAGAAATTACAGCACTTTTTGTACATAGTCCCCCATCTCAGGGCACCATAATATTTGGGAGATGTTAATGTTTTGTAAATGAAAGAATTCATGTTCAGAACTTCACATAGCCTATCCTTTGCATGCGATGACTGCTTGTGACCCATGGATATCACCAGGTGTTGAGTATCGATGGTGATGCTCAGGCCAGTACTGCAGCCATCTTCAGCTCCAGCTTGTTTCAGTGGCTAGTTGCCTTGTTTTTTGTTCAGCATATGAAACACATGATCAGTTGGATTCAGATCAGGTGAATGACTTGGCCAGTCAAGAATTTTCTAGATTTTCATCTTGGAAAAACTTTTTTTTCTTTAGCAGTATGTTTGCGTTCATTGTCTTCCTGTTGGATGAAGCACCGTCCAATGAGTTTGGAGGCATTTGGTTGAAATTGAGCAGATGAAATGCTTCCGGGCACATCTGCTGCTGTTATCAGCAGTTACATCGTCAATGAAGACAAGTAAGCCAGTACCTGTGGCAGCCATACATGCACAAACCATAACACCCCCACCACCGTTTTACAGATGATGGGGGTGCTTTGGATCTTGGGCAGTTCCTTTTTGCCTCCATGCTTTGCTCTTGCCATCACTCTGATACAAGTGAATCTTTTGTCTCATCTGTCCACAAGACCTTTTTCCAGAACTCTGCTGGCTCTTTTCAGTACTTCTTGGCAAACTGTAACCGGGTCATCCTGTTTTTGCGTTAATTAGTGGTTTGCATCTTGCTACGTAGCCTCTGTAGTTCTGTTTGTGAAGTCTTCTGCGGACGTCACTGACACACCCACACCTGCCTCCTGAGGTGTTTCTGATCTGTTGGACAGGTGTTCAGGGGCTTTTCTTCATTATGCAGAGAATTCATCGGTCATCAACTGTAGAGGTCTTCTTTACCCTACCAGGCCCTTTCTGATTACTAAGCTCACCAGTGCTCTCTTTAATGATGTTCCAAACAGTTGATTTTGATAACCTTTAGATTTGGCCTTTGTCTCTTTTTTTAAAAAACTCATAATGGCTTCCTTGACATTCATCAGCACAACTCTGGTCCTCCCTGTCAATAACAGAATCCAAAGGCATCCAAAAGCCTAGAATCAAGACTTAATACTGAAAGCTCTCTTACGTATGCAGTATGGAAGCAATTGTGGACACACCCTGACTAAAGTCAGAAACCTGTGAAGCCATGTGTCCCAAACATTATGGAGCTCACAGTGTATATATATATATATACACACACACATACGTACAAATACAGTGTATATACATGTATGGTAGCCATCTCCCCTTTATCCTATGAAAAACTGAAAATGACATGCGCTTGCAGTCCTGTTATGACCTGGCATGCGGACTCCTGTGCATCGTAAGGAGAGGAATGTGCGTGGGTGAGCTATTTTGTTCGGAGGAGCTGCGCGTCTGGACAGCTGATGCTCAGAATGTTCTGTACTTATGTCAGAGAGACGCACGTGCGTTCGTCTCCACCGGGCGTGCGGCAATTCTGAGAAGCGGCTGCCGAGGGTGAGAAGCGCCAGCAGAGAGCTAGAGCCAGCTGTGATGTTAGCCGCTACGGTTATCTTTGTGCACCTTGAACGACGTTTACGCTATGTTATGCCCGCTGAACTGATACCCTGCCCCTGGTTGCAAGGGTCATAGTTCAAAAATGAACCCTGTAGCAGCCCCGCTTGCCTCATCAAAATCGGGAGGACCGTCTCGAGCCAGGAAGGCCTCTGGAGATAGTTTCCATGGTGATGATGACAAGGGGGCGGGGCTGGGGCCGGTGACTGGAGCATTCAAACTGAGATCTGGTGCGGTTCAGCATCTGTCTCTTTCACGCGGCCGTTTCTGTTTGAGCTCACACGTACTGTCTCTCTCTCTCTCCCTCTCTCCCTCTCTCCCTCTCTCTCTCTCTCTCTCTCCCTCTCTCTCTCTCTCTCTCTCTCTCTCTCTCTCTTCGTAGAACACAAAGTCATTCTCGTGGGGCTTGATAATGCAGGGAAAACCACAATCCTCTACCAATTGTAAGTATTGCAGATGAGGGTGGAAAAAATAAACGAATTGCTTACATTTAGTAGCAGCATGTACACTCCTCCCTTCGACAGAATGTTTTAAAGCATCAGACTGCAAAAAAAGAAAATAAATGAAATGGCTGTGCTCGATATGGGCGGATTCTTGGCCGATACCAGACCTGGGTTAAATACATATTTGTTTTGGATTCAAATACTTTTCTGTGCTCTTTTGATCTTGCCTGGTGGAATTGAGCCTGCCAATATGACCAGAAGGCGGAGTTTGCACTTTTTGAGAGTATTTTGTTGGTTCCAATACACCAGGCAAGATCAGTAAAACATAGAAAAGTATTTGAATTCAAAACAAATAAGTATTTGACCCAGGTCTGGCCGATGCCTAGAGAAAATATCAGTCTGTTCATTTTGACCAGTGCTGATGCCTCCCTGTTTTACATTATAGCACAAATGTAAACTACAATCATGTTTTCACATTCATGAAATAATTTTGCTTGTGAATTTGACTGGTAAAATAATAACTATTGTTTGGCTACTTTTTGAGCATGATAATTTCACTTAATTTAGGCCATATCAAATGCGCTGCCTCTCTGAAGCACGTATGTGGCATCATCATATGGACCACTATCTTAGCAACAGGCAGATAGCCTCAAGCAAGTTCAGTTCAAACTACTGTTGGTCCTGATATTATTGTGTACCCCTGGAAAGAATGAAGCAGTGATTATACGGTTCCTGTGGGTACGGTGGCCTTGCCTGTGTGGAGATTCCCAGTCTGTGTGTGGGTGTTCCCTGAGAATCACATGGCTCATGAGCTTCATGTCACTCACCCACTCTCCTCCCCCCCACCCCCCCCCCAGCCTGACCAAGGAGGCGGTCCACACCTCCCCCACCATCGGCAGCAATGTGGAGGAGATCGCCGTGCGGAAGACCCGCTTCCTGGTGTGGGACATCGGGGGACAGGAAAGCCTGAGGGCCAGCTGGAACTCCTATTACTGCAACACTGAGGTACTCTCCCGTCACCTAGCAACCCTCAGCGGGATGAACTGTCAGTAATTGTCACTAATCACAGTAGTCATGCAGTTTCCACAATCTGACAGTAACGGAGAAAAACTCAATGAACAGAAGCGCGATTGACGCATTTTCTCAGGGTGACATGTCAAGCGATTAAATGTCGGATTGCGTCGAGGACGCCAGGCTCGACGGATTAGCGTTCAATGTTTCGCACCTTAAGGGTTAATCTGGAAGGAAACCCTTAAATTACTTCTCTTTTTGGCTCGTCGAGAGCGGCGTATGAATCAAAACGGCACGGAGAAGCTTGACAATCCTGTGTCCTGCGAATTTTTGCTCAGAAAGCCAGCCTTGAAATAAATGCCGTTTATTTATGGTGCACATCTGTTTGTGTATGTTTTCCATTGTTCTCACTTCTTTCCTGCTAAGCTTTAGTTTACAGTAGCAGACGTTGATGGATAGATAGTGCATTATAAAATGAAACGAAAATGAAACATTATATGCTGAAAAGCTTTGTGAATATGCACAGTAAAAAGATGTGATTGGACGAGCGTGTCGCAGTACTGATGTCATCCTTTTCTCCCCACCCCTCAGATCGTGATTCTCGTGGTGGACAGCACCGACCGAGAGCGACTCACGCTCACCAAGGACGAGCTGCATCGCATGCTGGCGCACGAGGTATCCACCAGAGGGCGGCGTAGGACATGAGGGCTTGGGTTACATAAGCGTTCCCTACGGGCTTGTAAACACGTCGGCTGACAACTCGCCGTCTTATCTTGACCAGAAGAGTACACCTTACCACGGCAGTTATTGTTTTTACTATTCAAAAAAAAGAAAAAACCCCAAAAATTCCCACAGGCTTATCTCGAAAAGGTTTATTTTGAGGTCAGCCTTTACCTGCGGGACAGTTATCAGCAGCCTGAGGAACGGGTCGCGGCAGAACGTGAGACGTGTTGACGGGGGGGGGGGGGGCGGTGTGTGTTAAGTGGTGTGTTGAGCCGCGGTACTCGCCATCGCAGGACCTGCGGAACGCGGCGGTGCTGGTGCTGGCCAACAAGCAGGACATGAAGGACTCCATGACGGCGGCGGAGATCTCCCAGTGCCTGACGCTCAGCTCCATCACCGGCCACTCCTGGCACGTCCAGGCCTGCTGCGCCCTGACGGGGGAGGGGTGAGTGCGTTACCGCGGCCAACAGCAGGGCAGGCGCGATGCCATTGGGTGTCTGGGATGAAAAGAAACCTGTTGAGGCGGGGCGGGGAGGGGAGGGGAGGGGGGGGTTATTTTGTATTGGCCAGGTGCCAAGCCACACCCACTGAGCGATTCTGGAATAATTTATTATTATCACATGTTGGCCTGTGAGTCATGCGAATGCAAATTTGGTTAGGGTTTTGTGTAACTCTGTGCATCATTCATTGATGATGTCATAAATATCGATGTCCGCTGGGCTTCGAAATCCCTGGAATCCCACAGAATTCTTTCATCCCTGACGCGTGGGTGTGTGATGTCAGTGTGCACAGGTGTGTGATGTCAGTGTGCGTGGGTGTGTGATGTCATGGTGCACAGGTGTGTGATGTCATCGTGCGTGGGTGTGTGATGTCATGGTGTGCGGGTATGCTTGCGAGGCGTGCTGGTGTGCGTTGACAGCGTGGGTGTGAGGCGATCTGTGCAGGAGCCTGATCGCGCTTCGCTTGCGTGTGCTTGGTGTGCGATGTTTGAGTCAGACGGAATGTTCCAGCGCAGAAGGTCTACGTCCTCAGGTCTGGTTCAGATCAAAAAGCCATCAACCGACAAAACGGTTGTAGAACGTTTACAATTATAGAAATTCAGAGATTCAACACATTTAATCTTAAGTCCAAGAGACAGCTTCTCTCATCCAACTCATTACTCATTATTATGGAAACAGCCGTTTAATTTATGAGCTGTGATTTCGATGTAGACTGTTTAGTCTTTATTCAGCTTTGTTGAAAACATGTCTGGTCTGCTCTCACAAATATTTTTGGTCTTATATTTAGACTTAAAATCTTATTTTTGTTACTTCTTTTCTAAATGAGGCAAAAATATTGCCAACGCGGTGAAACGGTTTGACTCATTTGCCAAGGGAGTAAGAAAATTTCTCTTTGTGAAGAACATAGTAACTTAAACCAACCTAATGTTTACTACTTGAGAGGGGAAAAAAAAGATTTTAAGCTTCATTAGACTTTTTTTGCGGTGTAGAGGCACAGCTGGTGTGGAGACAGTTTGCTGGAGCTCATCTGTGTGTTTGTCTCTCCCCTAGGCTCCCAGCCAGTCTGGACTGGATGAGGTCACGGGTCCTGGCCAGCTAGGGTCCCGCTCGGCCCCGCCCCCTCGCACGGCGCTCACCGGTACGCCCTCCCTGACCTCGGCGGCGTGGCCTCTCCACGCACCACAGCTCCGCCGCACCTCTGCCCTGCAGGGACCCCGCCCCCCCACGACCTCGCACTGACCTGCGGTTGCCACGGGATACGCACGGATCTCCTTGCCTTTGATGTGGACTGAGCTCGCCTCAGGGGAGGGGCCTCCTTTGCTCTGTGTGCGTGTGTGTGTGTCTGCTTCTGTGTTCTGTAGGACCACATATACACCAGCACACTAACTCTTGTTGCAGCCCTGGACAGCCTGTACATACACACACACACACACACACACACACAGGCAGACATGTGGCCATTCTTGCCCCTGGCTGCACTGGAGGGGATGGGCCACAATTGAATCTTGAGCCGCTATTGGCTGACAGCCGACCAGCAGCACAGGGGATTGGTCAGTTCCTCCTGCCGAGCCTCTCTTTGGGATATTGACTGAATCTCACGTGTTACATGCAGACAAGAAGAATCACAATGGACCTATGGACCAGATGGGTGCCTGCCATGTTTTTTTTCTCAGAGCTTCTGTACGTGTACATTTACATGGAGTATTTATTTGAAAGGACAAACAAATGGAAAATCTTCCATTTCTTACTGTAATTGTGTTTGCATGCTGTAAAAAATCTAATGTACAGGTATTGTATTTTTGTACAAAATAAATGTCATTACTGATAAATTGCCGTGAGGGTAAGATGTTTCATCTTGCAAAAATAACAAAGTCTTCATTTTTAAGTGTTTGCTTATGACATTGCCTGAAACGGGTGGACCGGGAGGCCATATCTGTTTCTCTGTTTCATGGTAACTTCTGCTCTTGGCTTCATTTATTTAATTAACAAAATTATTTTTAATGATCTGACAGTTTAGCTAATAGCTACATGTACTGATAAGCTCACAATGACAGTGGAAGTCTGAGCCTGTGTCTCAATGTGAAATGTATTGATGAACGTGTACTCTACAAGTTGACTGCCATATTCAGCTAGCTGAGTCAGGGTAACTTTCTGACACAAAAACCTGCAGGCACACCAGCCTTCCCGGAATGGGGTTTACCCACCCATTGTCTAAACATCGTAATTTCCCATGCAAACAGGAAGTGAAAAGTGGACTATGTGTGAGAGAGCCCCTGAATTACATAGCACGATGATGCTGCTGCAGTTCACTCAGACTACTGAATATGTAGCTTTACCAAAACAAATATAAACACATAGAAGAGTGAAGTGAGTAGGAGAATATCAAAGCACAACTTTGTATGAGAGCTAAGCATCAATTGGACCATAAACATCGTCAGATAGTCTGCGGTCCTTTGGAGCAGCGATAGTTACTGGCACTGTGTCAGTATACCCCCTTCATGTGGACAAAGAGGAAGTATGGGATATGAGAAGTCAGTACTGGAAAATCAACTTTAATTATTGATATTCACTCTGTGCATGAGTATAAACTTTAAACTGCATAAATGTAAGTCCTGGTATTATGCTGAAATTATATCAGGGGTTTTTATACTGAGTTCTGGGCCCCACCTGTGTCTGCTGATGTGTTCAACAAGGAGAGCATCTGCGGCTAACTATGCTCCCTGGCAGCAGGTACTGTTGAATGAGTTGAAGGGTCTGTTTTGTCTGGAAATAAGGTTAATTTAAGATGGTGTGGAAAACCATCATGACTGTTGACTGATACAACAAATCTTTGGGAAAAATAAAGTCCCCATCTTCATAAAACTTAATGAAGACCTGAATGGCTGCAACATCACTACCACACCAGGAGGGCACATAACTTCAAGTTTGGTCATTTGAAAATGAAAATCCAAATTTGGTATTACCTTGTAGGAAGATAGTCCGACCCTTAAAGGGAAGGCCCATGGTTTTCAAAATTTCACAGCAGGGTGTTTCTCAAAGGTGGGGAAATTATTGAAACAATGTTTGCAGGGGGCCCCCGATTTGAAATGAGGACCTCTTGATCGGGAGTCAAAAGTCTACCAACCCCCGGGGCCCTAATTTTTAAACCCCCTGGCTTTTGATCAACAAACTTTGTGAGTGTGATTTATTTTAAAGGAATCTAAATTTGGGGGGGTGGGGGCGATTTTCA
>NC_057949.1:2831664-2843700 GCF_018555375.3 Anguilla rostrata
TGTGAGTGAGAGAGGGGAGAGAGGAGAGAGAGAGAGAGGCACAAGGGGCGGGGAAAGAACTCGAAAATGAAAATAAAAGAGAGGGAGATGGAAAGAACAGTTCTAGCCTGACATCATGCCTATCGGTTGTTCTTTCCCTCTGTTACATTCTATGGAACAACAGAACAGCCTGAGGGGGAAAGAGTGTGTGCGTGAGAGAGAGAGAGATGGATAGAGGGAGAATGGGACCATAAATACGGGAGGAGCTCCCTGTTTAAAGTGTGAAGTGAGAGAAGAGGAGGAGAGAGAGAGAGAGAGACAGGCAGAGAGTCAGAGAGAGACAGAGAGAGAGCGTGCACGGGACCGTGTTTAAAGTGTGAAGTGGGAGAAGAGGAGAGAGAGAGAGACAGGCAGAGAGTAAAGCCGCGTTTCCACCGAAATTACCCGGAACTTTCAGTCCCAGGAACTACTTTACCAGGAACTAAAAGGTTCCTTCAGCCAATGGTTGTCTGCGTTTCCACCGGGGTCTAAAGTACCGCGAAGATTAGGCAAATTAGCCCACTGACGTTGTCGTCGGTCCATCTGTCATACGAGTTCTTCTGTAACCCCATACTACCACCGAAGTAGCCTATATTATTTTCTAATAACCGGGACAGCCCGGAGGGGTTTATTCCACTTATATAACGGGTTACCAACAATGACTATATATGGTTACTTTTGTATTTATTGATTTTCATATATCCTCTCAAACACATTCATTAACAGCAGAAAACATGCACACGTTGTAAACAATTAGCTGTTTTATTACTTTCTCGTCGTCAATTCCATATAGGCTAATCGCAAAATGACAAGAATAAAAACGAACGAAAACTCGGACTTGCGTGAAAATGTAAATTAGTAGTGGTACAGCCACCGTTTGATTTCCTTCGAAGTTACTGCTAGCCGAGCAGCGAAGTGTGCCCTCCAGATGCGAACCATGCACCATAAATGAGTCCATAGTCTTCCTGGTCTTTTCGTGGAATAGAAAAATGGCAGTAAAATTGAGTAAAATTACGGCAGTCTGAAAAAGCTAAAGGGAAGATTACTAGAATTAACCTGTTATTTTACCCGGATAAAAAGTGCGGAAGGTGATTTCCAGTTTGCTTGTACTGTATCACCAATGTTAATTATGCAGAACTACCGCATACCTCACATAACTGTATCAAACGTTTTGAGTCAATTACAACGGGCTAACAAAGAAAATCCGGAAGAAAATATTCAGCAACCGAATTAATCCGTTTGAATGTTTTGGTAGCCTACGTAATATGCTGTCCCAGCACGAATGCTTAGCATTTTATAAAACGAATACTAAAGCAAGAAAAGAACAGAAGAGCACACGTTATAATTCCAAGACGTTGATAGGCTATAACCAAACGTTGGCTACTGCGCCGCATAACATACAAGTTTGATTTGAAGTTATTATGAAAATAAATTGGTTTGCCGCTGCATATTTTCAAACATGGCGGGTAATGGCGGAAAATAAATACAACACAAACGCTACGAGTACTCGACCAATCAGAAATGTTCAGCGCTGCAAGCTCCACCCAAAAGGTTCCTGTACTTTCGGAAAGTACTACCCCCCGAGCAGGAACGTTTTGGGGGGTAAAACAAAGCCCCCAGAACTAAATTTAGACCCTAGTTCCTGCGGTGGAAACGCACTGAGTTCCTCAAAAGGTTCCTAGTTCCGGGGTATAGTTCCTGCGGTGGAAACGCGGCTTAAGAGAGAGAGAGAGAGAGAGAGCGTGCACAGGACCGTGTTTAAAGTGTGAAGTGAGAGGACAGGTGGAAAAAGAGACAGACAGAGAGAGAGAGTGTGCACAGGACCGTGTTTAAAGTGTGAAGTGAGTGAAGAGGAGGAGGAGGAGAGAGAGAGACAGAGAGAGAGAGCGTGCACGGGACCGTGTTTAAAGTGTGAAGTGGGAGAAGAGGAGGAGGAGAGAGACAGAGAGAGAGAGTGTGCACGGGACCGTGTTTAAAGTGTGAAGCGAGTGAAGAGGAGGAGGAGAGAGAGACAGACAGAGAGAGAGAGCGTGCACAGGACCGTCTTTAAAGTGTGAAGTGGGAGAAGAGGAGGAGAGAGAGAGACAGGCAGAGAGAGAGACAGAGAGAGAGCGTGCACAGGACCGTGTTTAAAGTGCGAAGAGAGGGAAGAGGATGAGAGAGGGAAGTGCCGCTGCCTGGCTGCCGAACATGTGTCTGCCTGCTCTGCTTATCGTCTGCCTCTCCCAGGCGGAGTTGGGGAGAGTTTGGGCACGGGAGCAAACGGGTAAGGACTCTCCTTCTCTCTCTCTACCTCCCCTCCTCTCCTTTCCATCTCCTGTCTCCCTCTATCTTCCTCTCTTCCCGCTCTCTCTCTGCCCCTCCGGTCTGCTCCGTCTCCCCGCGCTCCTCTCCTGCAGGATCGGCAGATCCGGGGGGCTCCGTCGCACCCTTCAGCCTGTCGCTCGTCTCCGTCACGTGAACTCGTTGCGGTCAGTGCTGTAGCGTATAGTGGAATTCCCATCTTCGCTGCTCTCAAAGTCTTAATAAGCTGGCACAGCACACATCTGCCGTAGATTACTTGTACTCATGGTTTGTTTTTAGTTTTTCGACCGGCTCAGTTTCTTGCTGTTTTAGAAGGTTTTTGGAATCTGAGGAGATTTTGGGGAGGATCTGGTTCTGCGGTGCTGTTGGGTGTTTAATCCTCCAGAGGGATGACCTAATCAGCATCGCCGTAGGAACCCTGTTCCTCTGCCGGCAGGCGTGTGTGCGTCAGAGCTACGGCCCCACTGAGGGGAGCGTGTTTTTTGGCGCTGGTGCTTGTTTTGCTGCTGGCCTCCTGGACCCCCCCCCCTTCCTGCGGGGACCTCAGGACCACTGCTGTGTGTCCAGTGCGTGTGATCTGCATGGGGAGCGCCCGTATCGACAGAGCCATTCGTCTTTTGACCTGTGGGTGGCATAGAATTAACATTGCCGGAGATGGGCTGCATGCTGACTGCAGGGTGATAAGTGTGTGTGTGTGTGTGTGTGTGTGTGTTTTTGGTGTGTGTGTATGTGTTTGTGTGTGTATGTGCATGCATGTGTGTTCATACGCGTGCGTGTTTGTGTGTGCGTGTACATGTGCCTGTGTGTGTGTGCTTGCATGTGTGTGTGTGTCCCCATTTCGTAAAACTTAACTGAAGAACTGATAGGCTGCAACATCACTACCACACACAGGAGGGCACATAACTCTACAAGTTCTGGATCATTTGAAACATGATATCATCCAATTGGCTATTATCCTTTGTAGGAATGATAGCTCCGACCACTATAAAGGGAAGCCCCATGGTTATCAACTTGCACAGCAGCGGGTGTTCTCCAATGTGTGAAAGCATTTATTGAAAACAATGTTTGCAGGGGGCACCCAGATTTGAACTGAGGACCTCTTGATCTGCAGTCAAATGCTCTACCACTGAGCTATACCCCCTTGCCTTGATCAACATTAACTTTGTGAGTGTGATTTGATTGTGAAGTTAATCTAAATTTATAGAGGGTGGGAGGCGATTTTCACCTAGATTGTATGTTTCCACGCATCAAAAAAAGTTAATGTTTGTGCGAGATTGTGTAAACAGTGTCCTCTTGTGGCGAAATTTTATACGGTCTATGGGCGAAATGGACCCTTTTTCAAGCCCTCCCAAGTTCCGTTCTCGTTCGTGTGGCAAATTCCTTAAGCTTCTGCGTAGGAAAGCAAGTTTTCATAGAAACCAATAGGACCCGTCAGTTATTGATATATTCACTTGTGCTTTGACAGATTGAACACAGACTACCGCTATCAAGCGACGCCCATGTACGATACCGTGTACTGCATTTAATTCATTTCTCAATAATCTTGGGGGGATAAACAGCGTTATTTTTCCTGACTAAGTAGCCTAATGGAGGCTACATTTGCCGCCAATTACGGAGCCCATAGCTACAGTTCGACCAATAATGTACTTGTAGGTCAACCGAGTTCACACTACATGCATGCGCATAACTAACGAAATGCTTCCAGGTAATGCTCTTTGTGCGCCCACCTCCTTGGGTCATAACGGCGTAGACTGGTCTACTTCTCTCCCGATGTCACGTTAAGTAGGCTAGCTAGGCTAGCCGTGATGTATCGTGCTCTGCAGTCAAGGTTGCCAGGTGCCTCTTTCATTCCCCTGTCATTGAGTTAAAATGTGTATGCAATAGGGGAAGTTTTATTAACATTAACATTAGCAAACGATGGTTATTGTCAGCATCCTTCCCGCCGAGTTACTGTCAATGATGAATTTTGGTTGCACGAAACTTTTATTATCCAAGATATCAGCGACTCCAGGATGCAGCCCCCAATCATTCTACATTTTGGAAATCAGAAATCAATACCAAAAATGGACTTTCATGGTCATCTTTAACTGTGAGTATACATTGATTGCAAAGTTGATGTGAATGTAAATACCTTCAATATGATATCTAGCAATGTTTTTGAAAGAAATGAACAAAAATCCAATTTTTCCAGATCCGTTACCTCAAACAACTGATTGTTAACTGAAACAATTTCCACTTGTGGAAAATATGTCGTTCAATACCAAGTAAAATGGTCATGAATTTCTTACGAAGTTGAAGGAATTTGATGGTAGCATAAATGTTTTCAACAACCTTATCTGAAGAATTGATGGGTTACAATTCACACAAAATATATATTTTTTCAACACAAGAAATTGCGCTGACATAATGGAGAATGGAGTAGCAGAACATAGAGGCACATCTTTGTTGAAAAGTTCTGGATTAAATGAACCGGTGTTGTGATATCATCTGTGCAGTGTTGGTAAGCTGATTGTTTTCTGTTTTTAACAATTTTCACTGAAAAATATCCAGATTTTAAAGAAGAGGTCGATTTTCACCTGTATTTTATGTTTCTGCATGTCAAAAAAGTTGTTCTTCTTTCTGTGAGATTATGTAAACAGCCTCTTGTGGCAAAACTGACCCTTTGTCAAGCATGTCCCAAGTCCCGCTCTTCTTAATTGCTGTTGCTAATTTTGCCCTAAACGCCAGAAATTGGAATCGCTAGAAGAAAATCAAGAGTCTTGGGGCCCACCTACGTCTGCTGATGTGTTCAACAAGGAGAACAATCTACAGAACATCTCCTCTGGGACAGGTACAGTTGAATTGGTTGAAGAGTCTATTTGATTGTTAATTATGTTGATTTAATTAAGGTGGAGGGGAAAACCGTGAGATCAGCACGGATCTCCTTGCCTTTGATGTGGACTGAGCTTGCCTCGGGAGGGGCCTCCTTTGCTCTGTGTGCGTGTGTGTGTGTGTGTGTGTGCGTGTGTGTGTGTGTGTGTGTGTGTGTGTGTGTGTGTGTGTGTGTGCGTGTGTGCGTGCGTGTGTGTGTGTGTGTGTGTGCGTGTGTGTGTGTGTGTGTGTGTGTGTGTGTGCGTGTGTGCGTGTGTGTGTGTGTGTGTGTGTGTGTGTGCGTGTGTGTGTGTGTGTGTGCGTGTGTGTGCGTGTGTGTGTGTGTGTGCGTGTGTGTGTGTGTGTCTGCTTCTGTGTTCTGTAGGACCACATATACACCAGCACACTAACTCTTGTTGCAGCCCTGGACAGCCTGTACACACACACACACACACACACAGGCAGACATGTGGCCATTCTTGCCCCTGGCTGCACTGGAGGGGATGGGCCACAATCGAATCTTGAGCCGCTATTGGCTGACAGCCGACCAGCAGCACAGGGGATTGGTCAGTTCCTCCTGCCGAGCCTCTCTTTGGGATATTGACTGAATCTCACGTGTTACATGCAGACAAGAAGAATCACAATGGACCTATGGACCAGATGGGTGCCTGCCATGTTTTTTTTTCTCAGAGCTTCTGTACGTGTACATTTACATGGAGTATTTATTTGAAAGGACAAACAAATGGAAAATCTTCCATTTCTTACTGTAATTGTGTTTGCATGCTGTAAAAAATCTAATGTACAGGTATTGTATTTTTGTACAAAATAAATGTCATTACTGATAAATTGCCGTGAGGGTAAGATGTTTCATCTTGCAAAAATAACATAAAGTCTTCATTTTTAAGTGTTTGCTTATGACATTGCCTGAAACGGGTGGACCGGGAGGCCATATCTGTTTCTCTGTTTCATGGTAACTTCTGCTCTTAGCTTCATTTATTTAATTAACAAAATTATTTTAATGATCTGACAGTTTAGCTAATAGCTACATGTACTGATAAGCTCACAATGACAGTGGAAGTCTGAGCCTGTGTGTCAATGTGAAATATATTGATGAACGTGTACTCTACAAGTTAACTGCCATATTCAGCTATCTGAGTCAGGGTAACTTTCTGACACAAAAACCTGCAGGCACACCAGCCTTCCCGGAATGGGGTTTACCCACCCATTGTCTAAACATCGTAATTTCCCATGCAAACAGGAAGTGAAAAGTGGACTATGTGTGAGAGAGCCCCTGAATTACATAGCACGATGATGCTGCTGCAGTTCACTCAGACTACTGAATATGTAGCTTTACCAAAACAAATACAAACACATAGAAGAGTGAAGTGAGTAGGAGAATATCAAAGCACAACTTTGTATGAGAGCTAAGCATCAATTGGACCATAAACATCGTCAGATAGTCTGCGGTCCTTTGGAGCAGCGATAGTTACTGGCACTGTGTCAGTATACCCCCTTCACGTGGACAAAGAGGAAGTATGGGATATGAGAAGTCAGTACTGGAAAATCAACTTTAATTATTGATATTCACTCTGTGCATGAGTATAAACTTTAAACTGCATAAATGTAAGTCCTGGTGTTATGCTGAAATTATATCAGGGGTTTTTATACTGAGCGCTGGGCCCCACCTGTGTCTGCTGATGTGTTCAACAAGGAGAGCATCTGTGGCTAACTATGCTCCCTGGCAGCAGGTACTGTTGAATGAGTTGAAGGGTCTGTTTTGTCTGGAAATAAGGTTAATTTAAGATGGTGTGGGAAAACCATCATGACTGTTGACTGATACAACAAATCTTTGGGAAAAATAAAGTCCCCATCTTCATAAAACTTAACTGAAGACCTGATTGGCTGCAACATCACTACCACACACAGGAGGGCACATAACTCTACAAGTTCTGGATCATTTGAAACATGATATCATCCAATTGGCTATTATCCTTTGTAGGAATGATAGCTCCGACCACTATAAAGGGAAGCCCCATGGTTATCAACTTGCACAGCAGCTGGTGTTCTCCAATGTGTGAAAGCATTTATTGAAAATAATGTGTGCAGGGGGCACCCAGATTTGAACTGAGGACCTCTTGATCTGCAGTCAAATGCTCTACCACTGAGCTATACCCCCTTGCCTTGATCAACATTAACTTCGTGAGTGTGACTTGATTGTAAAGTTAATCTAAATTTATAGAGGGTGGGAGGCGATTTTCACCTAGATTGTATGTTTCCACGCATTAAAAAAAGTTAATGTTTGTGCGAGATTGTGTAAACAGTGTCCTCTTGTGGCGATATTTTATACGGTCTATGGGCGAAATTGACCCTTTTTCAAGCCCTCCCAAGTTCCGTTCTCGTTCGTGTGGCAAATTCCTTAAGCTTCTGCGTAGGAAAGCAAGTTTTCATAGAAACCAATAGGACCCGTCAGTTATTGATATATTCACTTGTGCTTTGTCAGATTGAACACAGACTACCGCTAGCAAGCGACGCCCATGTACGATACCGTGTACTGCATTTAATTCATTTCTCAATAATCTTGGGGGGAAAACAGCGTTATTTTTCCTGACTAAGTAGCCTAATGGAGGCTACATTTGCCGCCAATTACGGAGCCCATAGCTACAGTTCGACCAATAATGTACTTGTAGGTCAACCGAGTTCACACTACATGCATGCGCATAACTAACGAAATGCTTCCAGGTAATGCTTTGTGCGCCCACCTCCTTGGGTCATAACGGCGTAGACTGGTCTACTTCTCTCCCGATGTCACGTTAAGTAGGCTAGCTAGGCTAGCCGTGATGTATCGTGCTCTGCAGTCAAGGTTGCCAGGTGCCTCTTTCATTCTCCTGTCATTGAGTTAAAATGTGTGTGCAACAGGGGAAGTTTTATTAACATTAACGTAAGCAAACGATGGTTATTGTCAGCATCCTTCCCGCCGAGTTACTGTCAATGATGAATTTTGGTTGCACGAAACTTTTATTATCCAAGATATCAGCGACTCCAGGATGCAGCCCCCAATCATTCTACATTTTGGAAATCAGAAATCAATACCAAAAATGGACTTTCATGGTCATCTTTAACTGTGAGTATACATTGATTGCAAAGTTGATGTGAATGTAAATACCTTCAATATGATATCTAGCAATGTTTTTGAAAGAAATGAACAAAAATCCAATTTTTCCAGATCCGTTACCTCAAACAACTGATTGTTAACTGAAACAATTTCCACTTGTGGAAAATATGTCGTTCAATACCAAGTAAAATGGTCATGAATTTCTTACGAAGTTGAAGGAATTTGATGGTAGCATAAATGTTTTCAACAACCTTATCTGAAGAATTGATGGGTTACAATTCACACAAAATATATATTTTTTCAACACAAGAAATTGCGCTGACATAATGGAGAATGGAGTAGCAGAACATAGAGGCACATCTTTGTTGAAAAATTCTGGATGAAATGAACCGGTGTTGTGATATCATCTGTGCAGTGTTGGTAAGCTGATTGTTTTCTGTTTTTAACAATTTTCACTGAAAAATATCCAGATTTTAAAGAAGAGGTCGATTTTCACCTGTATTTTATGTTTCTGCATGTCAAAAAAGTTGTTCTTCTTTCTGTGAGATTATGTAAACAGCCTCTTGTGGCAAAACTGACCCTTTGTCAAGCATGTCCCAAGTCCCGCTCTTCTTAATTGCTGTTGCTAATTTTGCCCTAAACGCCAGAAATTGGAATCGCTAGAAGAAAATCAAGAGTCTTGGGGCCCACCTACGTCTGCTGATGTGTTCAACAAGGAGAACAATCTACAGAACATCTCCTCTGGGACAGGTACAGTTGAATTGGTTGAAGAGTCTATTTGATTGCTAATTATGTTGATTTAATTAAGGTGGAGGGGAAAACCGTGAGATCAGCACGGATCTCCTTGCCTTTGATGTGGACTGAGCTTGCCTCAGGGGAGGGGCCTCCTTTGCTCTGTGTGCGTGTGTGTGTGTGTGTGTGTGTGTGTGTGTGTGTGCGTGTGTGTGTGTGTGTGTGTGTGTGTGTGTGTGTGTGTGTGTGTGTGTGTGTCTGCTTCTGTGTTCTGTAGGACCACATATACACCAGCACACTAACTCTTGTTGCAGCCCTGGACAGCCTGTACACACACACACACACACACACAGGCAGACATGTGGCCATTCTTGCCCCTGGCTGCACTGGAGGGGATGGGCCACAATCGAATCTTGAGCCGCTATTGGCTGACAGCCGACCAGCAGCACAGGGGATTGGTCAGTTCCTCCTGCCGAGCCTCTCTTTGGGATATTGACTGAATCTCACGTGTTACATGCAGACAAGAAGAATCACAATGGACCTATGGACCAGATGGGTGCCTGCCATGTTTTTTTTTCTCAGAGCTTCTGTACGTGTACATTTACATGGAGTATTTATTTGAAAGGACAAACAAATGGAAAATCTTCCATTTCTTACTGTAATTGTGTTTGCATGCTGTAAAAAATCTAATGTACAGGTATTGTATTTTTGTACAAAATAAATGTCATTACTGATAAATTGCCGTGAGGGTAAGATGTTTCATCTTGCAAAAATAACATAAAGTCTTCATTTTTAAGTGTTTGCTTATGACATTGCCTGAAACGGGTGGACCGGGAGGCCATATCTGTTTCTCTGTTTCATGGTAACTTCTGCTCTTGGCTTCATTTATTTAATTAACAAAATTATTTTAATGATCTGACAGTTTAGCTAATAGCTACATGTACTGATAAGCTCACAATGACAGTGGAAGTCTGAGCCTGTGTGTCAATGTGAAATATATTGATGAACGTGTACTCTACAAGTTAACTGCCATATTCAGCTATCTGAGTCAGGGTAACTTTCTGACACAAAAACCTGCAGGCACACCAGCCTTCCCGGAATGGGGTTTACCCACCCATTGTCTAAACATCGTAATTTCCCATGCAAACAGGAAGTGAAAAGTGGACTATGTGTGAGAGAGCCCCTGAATTACATAGCACGATGATGCTGCTGCAGTTCACTCAGACTACTGAATATGTAGCTTTACCAAAACAAATACAAACACATAGAAGAGTGAAGTGAGTAGGAGAATATCAAAGCACAACTTTGTATGAGAGCTAAGCATCAATTGGACCATAAACATCGTCAGATAGTGTGTGGTCCTTTGGAGCAGCGATAGTTACTGGCACTGTGTCAGTATACCCCCTTCACGTGGACAAAGAGGAAGTATGGGATATGAGAAGTCAGTACAGGAAAATCAACTTTAATTATTCATATTCACTCTGTGCATGAGTATAAACTTTAAACTGCATAAATGTAAGTCCTGGTGTTATGCTGAAATTATATCAGGGGTTTTTATACTGAGCGCTGGGCCCCACCTGTGTCTGCTGATGTGTTCAACAAGGAGATCTTCTGCGGCTAACTATGTTAGGTACTGCTGAATGAGTTGAAGGGTCTGTTTTGTCTGGAAATAAGGTTAATTTAAGATGGTGTGGAAACCATCATGACTGTTGACTGATACAACAAATCTTTGGGAAAAATGAAGTCCCCATCTTCATAAAACTTAACTGAAGACCTGATTGGCTGCAACATCACTACCACACACAGGAGGGCACATAACTCTACAAGTTCTGGATCATTTGAAACATGATATCATCCAATTGGCTATTATCCTTTGAAGGAATGATAGCTCCGACCACTATAAAGGGAAGGCCCATGGTTATCAACTTGCACAGCAGCTGGTGTTCTCCGATGTGTGAAAGCATTTATTGAAAACAATGTTTGCAGGGGGCACCCAGATTTGAACTGAGGACCTCTTGATCTGCAGTCAAATGCTCTACCACTGAGCTATACCCCCTTGCCTTGATCAACATTAACTTTGTGAGTGTGACTTGATTGTAAAGTTAATCTAAATTTATAGAGGGTGGGAGGCGATTTTCACCTAGATTGTATGTTTCCACGCATTTAAAAAAGTTAATGTTTGTGCGAGATTGTGTAAACAGTGTCCTCTTGTGGCGAAACTTTATACGGTCTATGGGCGAAATTGACCCTCCCAAGTTCCGTTCTCGTTCGTGTGGCAAATTCCTTAAGCTTCTGCGTAGGAAAGCAAGTTATCATAGAAACCAATAGGACCCGTCAGTTATTGATATATTCACTTGGGCTTTGTCAGATTGAACACAGACTACCGCTATCAAGCGACGCCCATGTACGATACCGTGTACTGCATTTAATTCATTTCTCAATAATCTTGGGGGGGAAAACAGCTTTATTTTTCCTGACTAAGTAGCCTAATGGAGGCTACATTTGCCGCCAATTACGGAGCCCATAGCTACAGTTCGACCAATAATGTACTTGTAGGTCAACTGAGTTCACACTACATGCATGCGCATAACTAACGAAATGCTTCCAGGTAATGCTCTTTGTGCGCCCACCTCCTTGGGTCATAACGGCGTAGACTGGTCTACTTCTCTCCCGATGTCACGTTAAGTAGGCTAGCTAGGCTAGCTGTGATGTATCGTGCTCTGCAGTCAAGGTTGCCAGGTGCCCCTTTCATTCTCCTGTCATTGAGTTAAAATGTGTATGCAACAGGGGAAGTTTTATTAACATTAACGTTAGCAAACGATGGTTATTGTCAGCATCCTTCCCGTCGAGTTACTGTCAATGATGAATTTTGGTTGCACGAAACATTTATTATCCAAGATATCAGCGACTCCAGGATGCAGCCCCAATCATTCTACATTTTGGAAATCAGAAATCAATACCAAAAATGGACTTTCATGGTCATCTTTAACTGTGAGTATACATTGATTGCAAAGTTGATG